>NW_015505501.1:574218-585611 GCF_001515645.1 Sinocyclocheilus grahami
AACAGCGATTGAGTAAGTGTATTTATTCAGCGATCACGATCGCAAACAATAGTGAGATTTCATGACAGAACACTGACCGGCTGAGTGACGCTTTCATTTAGATCGCTAAACTCCAGCTTGTTTGTTTTTCAGATCGCGTTTCAGAGCGCGTGCACATGGTTGCCAGATTGCTTAAAATGAGCAAAACACGTATGGCAGAATATGTATGAATTTAACAGCGAAGCTCTGATTCGGGGATTAGAACTCTTGATATCTGGCAACCGCGCTCATGAAAGTTTGCGTAGTAGAGGTGTGTAGAGCAGTCCGCAATAACATTTTGTCTCCTTTTTTTGACGAAAATAAAAATAGTTTTTTGGTAAAGTTTTTATCTTTTTGAATACATTTTAGTCTCGTCTTATTTCGTCAACGAAATTGCATGTTGATATAGTCTTAGTTATCGTTTATTGACCTTATTGTCGTCTCGTCTTCGTCTCGTCTTAGTCATGGGAAAAAAGCTCGTCAACGAACATTTTTCGTCATAGTCTTCGTTAACGAAATTAACACTACTTTAAAGGCGATTTTTTTTTCAATATTTTGATTTTTTTGCACCCTCAGATTCCAAATTTTCAAATAGTTGAATCTAGGTCAAATATTGTCCTATCATAACAAACATCAGACATCAATGGAAAGCTTATTTATTCAGCTTTCAGATAATGTAGAAATATAAAATTTTAAAAAATTGACCCTTATGACTGGTTTTGTGGTCCAGGGTCTCACACATTCACACATCTACTAGCATATATTTACAAATGCGCATAACTCAAATTAGGATTTTAAAAAATAGACAAAATATGTACTTTGTATATATATATATATATATATATATATGCAATATTTGCAAATATACGTAATACACTAAGAATGTTTGGAATAAAAAAAAAAAGATAAAATATGTATATATTTTTACAATTTGTAGATAGATAGAACAGCCGTTGTTGCAGGAGGACATCCAAACGGGGCCGTTTTATCTGCTAATTATGTCCCTTATTTCCCCCTGTTGTCCCTCAGAGCCAGACGCAGCGCTCTGAGCCGCGGAGAGAGCAGATTATGTTGAACAGTCTCTCCAAATCGGCTCCGGGCAGAGAGGTGATCGCTTGCAGCCCTTGGGCTCGCTGATAACAAGAGACTCGCTTTCTCCCGCTCTCTCGCTTCCCCTCATCCCTTTATCGCTTTTGTAGCGCCCTTGTGTGAGGATTTGCATGTGGGATTACCTAACTTTAATTTAATTGTTCTCTTCTCGGCTTCACATCATCAGAGGTGCCATTCAAAGCCCTTCCGCTAAGACGAGAGTTGAGACGCCACCGAAAACTGAGCCGATTGTGTTGGACTGCTCGCGCGGGATAACAGACGCTCCTCTTAGCTTTGTGTTGCAGACTCCGGAAATCACACTCAGGATAATCTCCGTGCTCGCCACCCACTCAAGTCTGTTGAGCTGGTTAGCTCCAGTTTGTGCTGTGCAGCACTATACAGTGATCAACTAGTCAGTCTTGAGTAATCTATCTATCTGTCTGTCTGTCTGTCTGTCTGTCTGTCTGTTTATCCATATGTTGCTCCATTGATTATTCTATCATTCTGTTATTCATTCTATCTTTAAATACAATGGATACTGAATACTGTAAATACTGAAGCGATGCATCATTGAAATGGTCTGCAAGCATCTTTTTTGAAAAGTTTGCAGTGATGTGATTCATGGTTGTACTGTATCCACAGATGGTTTCTACTCTCTCTTGATGTGTTTTTAGCCCGTCCCAGCGGTATAAAGCGTGATGAATTAGCACAGAATCTACCTGAAACCTCTGTTTTTGAGCTACGGGGAATACTAGAACTCCTCCGGATGCACAGCGAATTACAGATATGGAAATCCGCACGGCTTAGTTTAGGAATGGTAATGTAAATAGACTAAAAGAAGTAAACACAATGAAATGCAAGTGGGTGTTGTTGTCAGTCTCTGTTATTATTTCTTTATTTAGCAGCTTCCCACGAGACGCCAGACAGACACGTCAAACCTTCTGTTTCACATGGCAAAGCCTCTCGACAGAAGAGAGGGAAAAGCGTTGAGAGGAAGGAAAGATAGGCACCCAGAGGCTCATCATTAAACCCTCCTCTCCGCGGCGGGCTGCATAAGCACTTCTGCGCTCTTGTTTATCATGCCTGTGTCTGCTGTTAACTAGATTCACACACACACACACACACACTCACTTCCGTCCCCAAGCCAAAGAGTTGCTCGCCACTCCGATTTATGCAGCTTGTAAAAGTGTCAGGCTGAATGCAATTACGCGGTATGAATGCGCACGACAAACCCAGCGGAGTGTTTGTAGCCCGCGGCAGAGGACGTTCACGCCTGTCGGCTACACGTGAAGAGGGAATTAAACCTGCCGGAAATCACTCAGCGTTCCTGAAGTGTCTTTTTACAGTCTGGAGATTCATTCATGCTGAATTTGACTAGATTTTGTCCATCGCACGAAATACAGTATAGCGGATAATTATTTCATAAAAATGTGTTAAATAGTTTACAATAGTTTTCTATTTCAAATATGTGCTGTTCTTTTGAACTTTCTCTTCATCAAAAAATCCTGGTTTTAGACTAATTTTAAACAACAACAGCCTAGTTATGCAAGATTTGCTCAGAAAATGTCCAACAAAAACATTAAATGTCTGTGCGTTTCATTAAATGTCTAATTTTGTCAGATTCGGTGGGAAACTGTCTAATTTTGTCCAATTTACCACTGAAAAACTGATTAATATTGTCAGATTTAGCAAATAAAACAGCCCAGGATTTTTTTCTTTTTTCTCCAGTTTGTTCAGAAAATGTCAAATTTAGTCTGATTTACCATCAAAATCTGTTTGTCAGATTTAGCCGAAAACAGCCCAGTTTTGTCCAATTTGGTCAGAAAATGTCTACCTTTGTCTGTTTTTCCACCAAAAATAGTTTAATGTTGTCAGATTTAGCAAAAACAGCCCTTTTTTTCTCCCCAGTTTGCTCAGAAAATGTCTATTTTTGTCTGATTTTTTCTAACTTTTTCTAATTTTCCCATGAAAAAATAGTTGAATATAGTCAGATTTAGCAAAAACAGACAAGTTTTGTCCAGTTTGCTCAGAAAATGTTTAATTTTGTCCAATTTATCATAAAAAAACAACACCTCAGAATCAATAATTACGGCAATGTATAAATCATAACACTAATAGTTGCTGATTGGTCAATGTGGTGTTCCAGCTGTGATAAAATACAGGATATGATGTGAAAGCACTTATGACAGTACACATTTGTGCAGCCGAGATGAAACGTGCTGAATTGGCTATCAAACACACCCAGAAGGACAGTAAGAAATATACTTCATAGATACGCTACAGAAAACGAGGGAAGGGCAGATAAAAATGGATCTTTTGAGGTCCCACAGGGTAGCGGGTGACACTCGACTGTGGCCCGTCGTGATTTATGACAGAGTGTGCGTTTCACTCTTTAACTGTGTCTCCTTCCTCCGGCGGAGGTCACCTCTGCACATATGGTGCTCGCTAAATCTCACCGCATAGTAACACGTGGGATTATTTTACAAATAAGCAAAATACAGTATAGCGGATAATTATTTCATAAAAATGTGTTAAATAGTTTACAATAGTTTTCTATTTCAAATATGTGCTGTTCTTTTGAACTTTCTCTTCATCAAAAAATCCTGGTTTTAGACTAATTTTAAACAACAACAGCCTAGTTATGCAAGATTTGCTCAGAAAATGTCCAACAAAAACATTAAATGTCTGTGCGTTTCATTAAATGTCTAATTTTGTCAGATTCGGTGGGAAACTGTCTAATTTTGTCCAATTTACCACTGAAAAACTGATTAATATTGTCAGATTTAGCAAATAAAACAGCCCAGGATTTTTTTCTTTTTTTTTTTCAGTTTGTTCAGAAAATGTCAAATTTAGTCTGATTTACCATCAAAATCTGTTTGTCAGATTTAGCCGAAAACAGCCCAGTTTTGTCCAATTTGGTCAGAAAATGTCTACCTTTGTCTGTTTTTCCACCAAAAATAGTTTAATGTTGTCAGATTTAGCAAAAACAGCCCTTTTTTTCTCCCCAGTTTGCTCAGAAAATGTCTATTTTTGTCTGATTTTTTCTAACTTTTTCTAATTTTCCCATGAAAAAATAGTTGAATATAGTCAGATTTAGCAAAAACAGACAAGTTTTGTCCAGTTTGCTCAGAAAATGTTTAATTTTGTCCAATTTATCATAAAAAAACAACACCTCAGAATCAATAATTACGGCAATGTATAAATCATAACACTAATAGTTGCTGATTGGTCAATGTGGTGTTCCAGCTGTGATAAAATACAGGATATGATGTGAAAGCACTTATGACAGTACACATTTGTGCAGCCGAGATGAAACGTGCTGAATTGGCTATCAAACACACCCAGAAGGACAGTAAGAAATATACTTCATAGATACGCTACAGAAAACGAGGGAAGGGCAGATAAAAATGGATCTTTTGAGGTCCCACAGGGCAGCGGGTGACACTCGACTGTGGCCCGTCGTGATTTATGACAGAGTGTGCGTTTCACTCTTTAACTGTGTCTCCTTCCTCCGGCGGAGGTCACCTCTGCACATATGGTGCTCGCTAAATCTCACCGCATAGTAACACGTGGGATTATTTTACAAATAAGCATTTCTAAGGTGAACATTTTAGCGAGAAACTTCCACAAGAAGGTCTGTTTGGAGTGTGCGGCGACGACACACACATGAATAATCACCTCAGCTTGTGCAAACAAACGCTTTTGTTTCACTGAACAAGCCGTGTTAGCTTTACAGTCGTTTGTAATGCGTTTGTACAGTAAACGAGCCTGTGTTTAACCTGCTGAATTACATGTTCAGTTCAGTTTAGTTCAGTCAACAAAAGACAACTGAATGAGCTCTCACCAATGCTAGTAGTACTAGTGACACGAGGCACTGTGTATATTATTAGCATGTACAATTAAAGAGAAAATAGCCCCAAATTAGTCAGATTTATCATTAAAATTGTCTGATTTTTGTCTAATTTGTTTTTGTCGTTTTGAGAAACTTTGTGTTTTAATATCTAAATCGGACTAAATTAGTTTGTCTATATTGTCTGTTAAAACCATCTATATTGTCAAATTGACCAATAAAAATGGTCTAATAGTGTCAAATTTAGAAGAAAAAAAAACAGCCTTGTTATGCCAGATTTGGTGAGTACACTCTTAAAAATAAAGGTGCTTCACGATGCCATAGAAGAACCTTTTTGTCTAAATGGTTCCATAAAGAACCTTTAACATCTGAAGAACCTTTCTGTTTCACAAAAGCTTCTTTGTGGCGAAAGAAGGTTCTTCAGATTACAAAAAGATAGTTCTTTAAAGAACCTTTGACTGAATGGTTCTTTGTGGAACCAAAAATGGTTCTTCTGTGGCATCGCTTGAAGAACCTTTTGAAGCACCTTTATTTTTAAGAGTGTAACTGCCTAATTTTGTTTTTGTAATTGTTTGTAACTATTGTTTAATTTAGTTAGATTTAGCCACAAACAGCCCAGTTTTTATCTGATTTGGTGAGACAATTTTGTCCAATTAACCATTTAAAAAAACTAAGCCAAAAAACAAAACAAACAAAAAAACGCCCAGTTTTGTCCGTTTTGCTCAGAAAATGTCTAATTTGTGTAAAAATGGCTGATTTACCAACAACTGTTTAATTTAGTCAGATTAGGCAAAAACAGCCCAGTTTTTATCTGATTTGGTGAGACACTGTATAATTTTGTCCAATTTAACATTAAAAGCTGTTCAATATTGCCAGATTTAGAAAAAACAACAACAAAAAAATAAGTTTTGCCTGATTTGCTCAGAAAATATCTAATCTAATTTTGTCTGATTGACCAACAACAACTGTTTAATTTTGTCAGATTTAGCTAAAAAAGCCCAGTTTTTGTCCAATTTTGTGAGAAACTGCATAATTTTGTTAAGTTTACCATTAAAAGCTGTTCAAATTGGTCAGATTTAGCAAAACAACCCAGTTTTGTCTGATTTGCTTAGAAAATTTCTACTTTTGCCTGATTTACCAACAAAACAAAACAAAACAAAAAAACAGCCCATTTTTGTCAATTTGGTGAGAAACTTAAGCAAACAGATTAAGCAAAAAAACTGCCCAGTTTTGTCCAGTTTGCTCAGAAACTGTCTACTTATGTCCGGTTTACCAAGAAAGAACGGTTTAATTACGTCAGATTTAGCAAAACAACTGCCTAGTTTTGTCCGATTTGGTAAGAAACTGTTTATTTTATTTATTTATTTGATCAGATTTTGTGTAACTTCTTGTCAGATCTGACAACATATTAACTATTACAAAATAGTTTTAAAATATCTCATTTTTGTATGTTTGATGTTTAAATGAATGTAAAATGATGTGTATTTAGATGTAAGGTAGGTTTACTTTCAAATACCGCTCTACATTTGTTTGGAATGTTTCATGTCACATCTTAACTCTGGCTGTGATTTGTGTGCATCGGCTCTGCAGAATCCCTGGAGCCGACCTACCAGCAGCTGCAGAAGATGAAGCTGGACAAGAGTCCGTTTGTGGTGGTGTCTGTGATTGGTCAGGAGCTGCTGACCGCCTCCCATCACGGCGCGTCTGTGGTGGTCCTGGAGGCGGCGCTGAAGATCGGCACCTGCAGCCTCAAGCTGCGTGGCTCTGTTTTCTCGGCCCTCAGCAGCTCTTACTGGTCACTGGGCAACACGGAGAAGAGCACCGCCTACATGCAACAAGACCTGGAGGTGGCCAAAACTTTAGGTGAGCGACTCTTAGAGTGAAGACCTTAAAGAAACCTCTTTGACAGATTTTAGGTTTCTTGCTACATGATTTTGTTTTTATGGACCATATTCCATCCGTATTATTTATGTACTATTGTAGTATTTATTAATAGTTTGAATTAGCTTTTATTTTTGTATTTTCATTTTCATTTGAGTAACTTTGTTGTGTGCTTTTATTTGAATTTATCATTATTCTTTTTTTTTCTTTCTTTTTTTTTTAGTTTTAGCAATTTTAATACTTCAATGTATTATTTTTTATTTAGGTTATTTTCTAAGGCAACATTTCTAATTAGTTTTTAAGTGTTTTTTAATTTATTTAATCTAATAATGTAATATTTGTATTTTCTTAATATAAATATGATTACAAAATTCAAATGTATAAAAAAATATCAAAAAATTTAAATGATAACATTTTAAATTGTATGTTGCATTTGATCATATTCAGTTAACGAAAACAATCTTAATAGTTTGTTTTAATATTTAATATAATATTTACATTTTATTAGTATAAATATAACAATTGTAAACTTATAAAACAATATAAAATTAAAAAAATGTAAAATAATTTTTAAAAAATGTATGTAGTTTCATCTATTTCATGGTTAACGGAAACCATTTTAATAATTTATATATTAATATTTAATCTAATATGTTTTATTTTATTAATATAAATATTATTAAAATGTAAAACTTATGAAACAACATAAAATGTAAACAATATATTGTATTCAATCTTTATTTCAGTTAATAAAAGAAGTTTTAATAGTTATATTTTAATATTTAATCAAATATTTATATTTTATTAATATAAGCATTACAATTTATAAACTTATAAAACAATATAACAATAAAGTGTTTATTGTGTTTCATCTTATTTCAGGTAACAAAAACAATTTGAATAGTTTACATTTTAATATTTAATCTAATATTTACCTTTTATTCATATAAATATTATTAAAATTTCAAAACTTAAAAACAATGCAAAATTTAAAAAAGATATTGTGTTTCATCCTTATTTCAAATAGCGAAAAGCATTTTAATAATTTTAGTTTTACAATAGCAACACTGTCTATGGCATTCAGAAATGAAACAAGCTGTTATTTCTAGCGCTGCTTTAAGATCTATCAATGGAAATGACCTTTACTTCGCTCTACACACTTTAAAATTGCTCCTTTTCTCCTTTTGTGCTCCACCAAAGAACGTCATACAGGCTAGCATAAATGATGCTTTTGAGGCAAACTGTTCCTTTACAGCACAGTGAATTAGGCTGATTTTGCATATTCATGAGATCATGTCCTGTTCTTGAGAAATCGATGTACTTCTGTGGTCTGTTCCGAGAACGTCTTGTGACGGACGTCCAGCCGAGCACACGCTGATAGCACACGGTCTCTCAGTAATTAGGCTTCACAGGATTTTTTTAATTAAAAGCCGCTGCCACTTTTCCCCAAAATGCCACTGGACTAGTTTTTGTGTTTTCGGGGGCAGTGTACGTATATACTGTATGCATCATACATATTCTCCTGGCGGCTCCTGAATGTCAGAGTGTCTGAATGTCTGGACTTTAAGGCATGAAAGCGTTTCTCACCCCGTCTGTCTCACACGCCTGAACTGTGAATGTTTGTTTGAGCTTCAGCTCGCACTTTTAGCACATTAGTACACGGCTGACGTGGGAGCGGCTGATGAAGGTCTGATAAGAACAGCTGCAGATGTTGCAGGTGCTGCGAGGCTCGACGCGTGTCATCTCGTACATTCACCTCAAACCACTGATGAGTCCAGCTCAATTGATTTATATAGCACTCTTCACAAAGCAGCTTTACAGAAAATGATCAGATTTTTTTTGGAGTATCTTAATATCTTTATGCCTTAAAGTTGCATTCAGCAGATTGGAGTTAGATGATAATATACTTTACATTATGCGACGATACAAGCAGTTGAGATTTGCTGTATATAGTATATATCGCCCACAAGTATAATGTATGTATGCAAATAAGGTTGGCATAGTTGTGCCAGATTTTGTCTGAAACTGTTTTTTTTTTTTGGTACGATTTACCAACAGAATCTGTTTAATTTAGTCAGATTTAGCAAAAACAGTCAAGTTATTTCAGATCTGGTCAGTAACTGTCTAATTTTGTCCGATTTACCAACAGAAACTGTCTAAATTTGTCAAATTTAGGAAAAAATTCAAAATTCAAAAACAGCCCAGTTTTGTCCAATTTGGTCATAAATGGTCTAATCTTGTCAGATTAGCAAAAGAAAAAAAGAAATTTAGTCAGATTTACCAATAACAACTGTCCATGTTTGTCAGATTTAACAAAACAGAAAAAAAGCTGCCCAGTTTTATATCATTTGGTCAGAAAATGTCTGATTTTGTCAGTTTTATTAACAAAAATTAATAATAAATAAATAAATAAATAAAAAAGGCGTAGTTATATCAGATTTGGACAGAATAAAAAATAAAAAAATAAAAAAATACATAAAATAAAAAAGGCGTAGTTATATCAGATTTGGACAGAATAAAAAAATAATAATAAATAAATAGATACATAAAATAAAAAGGCATAGTTATATCAGATTTGGACAGAATTTAAAATAATAATAAATAAATAAATAAATAAAATTAAAAAATCGTAGTTATATCAGATTTGGACAGAATTTTTGCCAATTTACCAACAGAATCTGTCTAATTTTGTCAGATTTAGCAAAAACAGTCAAGTTATATCAAATTTTGTCAGTAACTGTCTAATTTTGTCCGATTTACCAACAGAAACTGTCTAAATTTGTCAAATTTAGGGGGAAAAAAACAAAAAAACATCCCAGTTTTGTCCAATTTGGTCATAAATGGTCTAATCTTGTCAGATTAGCAAAAAAAGAAAGAAAGAAAGAAAGAAATGTAGTCTGATTTAGCTATAACAAGCCATTAGCCATGTTTGTCAGATTTAGCAAAAAAATAAAAAATAAATAAATTTAAAATGCGTAGTTAAATCAGATTTGGACAGAATTTTAATAAATAAATAAATAAAATAAAAAAGGCATAGTTGTATCAGATTTGGACAGAAATGTTAATTGTTCCCATTAATTCAATTGCTTAATTTATTATATTTATTTAGTTTTACAATTAAACACAGATTTGTAATAATATTTAATAATGAAAAAAAAAAAACAGGTCATAAACTGAAAAAAAAAAAACAATGTAGGATGTACTTTATTTTTTTACACATAAATTGCTAGTAAATTTCACAAATAATTAAAAGTAGAAAGACTGAAATAATCTTGTAAAATGTACTCTAATGATCTTTGTTTCATTTACCACTTTGAACAATTTCTTGCACATTTTTGCAGTTCACTAGCTGTTGTTTGTTTTGGAACTCAGTATCCGGTTTCTTGCTGGTCTGAGATGGTCTGCCAGTTTAGGTTGACCTGCACCAGTTGGTAGACCAGATTGAACCATCTAATGGACCAAAACAAGCAGCTTTGACTAGTTAGAAACCATCTGAATTTGGTCTTCCTGAAGCCTGTGAACACATTTTCCTCAGATTCAGTTTTGTCATGTCGGTGTGTGTATGGAAACCTTCTAAGCCAGATCTGGTTTCCTTCAGGTGACCAGACGGGCGAATGCCGCGCTCACGGGAACCTGGGCTCGGCCTTCTTCTCCAAGGGGAATTACCGCGAGGCACTGAGCAACCACAGACACCAGCTCGTCCTGGCCATGAAACTCAAGGACAGAGAGGTAATCGCCAACTAACCGACCGTGTGTGTGTGTGTGTGTGTGTGTGGCCGTATCTTCACCTCGAACTGAAATAAAGTGTGCGGGATTGCTTTATCAGAGCCGCAGGACTCGTGTTGTGACGTGACAAATGTTTGAGTCAGAGCTGCAGGGCAGACTCACCGCTCTCTGTCACGTTTGTGGACGCTCGGCGTCTCTGTTCTGTCTCCTTTCAGCTCGCTGTCTATCTGTTCTGAGAAAACACCCCGAAATGTCCTACTTGGGTTAACCCCACAAAAACATGTCTGGGTCACACTTCTAAAATCAAAAGAAAAAATTTTATAATTATTAAACGAAGAAAATATTTTGCGTAAAGACAATGATGTTTATTTTCAGAATATTTATTTATTTATTTACATTGTGACATTTAATTTATTTGGTTGCTTTTCATTTTTATTTCATTTTTATTACATTTAAGCACATTTTCCCCCTATACAATGAATCTGGATGTTTTAGAGTTTTAAAATGTAAAATGTAAAAATTAATATTAAAAATAAATAATGTATAATATGAAAAATAATATAATAAATGAAAATATAAAAAATACAAAACCCCCATAAAATATAGATGTTAAATAATACAAATAATTTAAAAAAAGTATTTTTATATATATTTAAATAATAAATACTTTTAAAGTATTTTTTCCTTTCCTTTCCTTTTTATATTTTATTTATTTATTTTTTCCTTCATTTTGATTGCATTCCCCTAATAAAATGAATCTGGAATTTTTTTATATATATATATATATATATATATATATATATATATATGTTTTTTTATTGTTTTTTTA
>NW_015505501.1:585801-608515 GCF_001515645.1 Sinocyclocheilus grahami
TTATTGTTTTTTTAAGAGTTTTAATATCTATTATTCTCAGTGACAATGATCTCATTACAATAATTTGTAATAAAATGTAATAATAAATACTAAAAATAAATTATAAAACAATTTAAAAAAATGAAGGAAAACATAATTAAATTAAATATAATACAATTCCCATTACAGTAAAAAGAATGATATTTTTGAGAATGAAAAATTTGGTTGGAAATATTTGTAATTTATTACATAAATGCAAATTGTGATAAAAAAAAATCAGCTTAAGATTAAACTAATGCCAAAATATTAATGGTCCTAAAAATAGACTTCATTTTCTTTATGCTATATAAAATCTTCTTCTTTTTATCTGAAAATGAAATATGAGGCAGTGCTATTCTTGACAGGTTTGGTGAGATTCACAAGCTGGCTGTATTTAATGCGTCTCGAGGTCTTATCAGCTCATGCCTCATCCGCCGGCTCCTCATCATCATCATCATCTGATTCATATAGCTCTATGAAATGGAGTGGAGGAGGAGAATGATAGACTCTTCTCTTGTGTGTCCAGATTGTGTCCTTGTGTTTGCTCTGCTCGCTGAAATAGAAGCACTGCATCCTCACATCTGCTCCTCTTCTCCTCTCTTCATCACTCACTGTAACCGTGGACCTGACCGCGTCTCTGCAGCCATTAAATGCAGAAATAGTGTTCGCAACACGTTCAGCAGCATTGTGTGGCATTAGAATATTCAGTGCAAAATAATGTAAAACTGGATTTTTTTCCATTGGAATTTGATTGGATTAAATATATATAAGATCTGAAACATTTCTAAGGCCCCGTCCACACGGAGACGCGTTTACGCATAAATATTGTATCGTATAGGCATTTCGTCCACACGGATCCGGGAGAGTGAAACCAATATTTTTTTGAAACCGAGTCACAGAGTGGATAAATCTAAAAACGCCGCCCTTGTGTTTTCGTGTGGACGGCGAATCCGTATTCTTTCTGAAACGATGACGTCATCAGCCCACGTCTCGCCCCTAGTCGGACACCGCTACGTCACGTGACCGCAACAAAAACATGAACAAACACTGAACCATTGTCTTTTTATTAAGTAAGGGATAATGTACATCCAGCCGGTTGTTATCTCAGAATAAACCCTGACAGGGGGATCAGGACCCCGACACGAAGCGGAGGGATCTTGTATCAGCCTGAAGGGGTTTATTCTGAGATAACAACTGGCTGGATGTACATTATCCCGCTTATTACACGGCTACTTGCCACATAAATAAATAATTAGACGCAAAATATTGATTTGAGTTGAAATATTTGAACGCAAAGCTTCAGTGTAGACAGCAGTTGCGAGCAAGCGGCAGATTCAAACTAGACGGACATTTAAGGGAAACGGTGCAGTCACACCACTTATTACACTACACTTCACCACACAAATAATTAAGGCAATAAAAGAATTAAGACGAAAATGTTTTAAAACCTTACCAGTGCTTTGTGTGGACGTAGCCTAAGGCTAGATTTTGAACATAATAATTAATGACATAATTATTGAAAGTTTTTTTCGTCATTTGCATTAGTCACAATAATGATTCTTATTATGTTATTTTTTATTAATTAACTTAATTAATTAATAAAAAAATTCTAAAATTCAATAGTGAATAATAACAAATTATATGATGATTAATATAAAAGAAATAAATACATTAAAATATTCTTTCACATTACAGTAAAAAGGATCATAATTTTAATTACAGCAATGTTTATTGGAAGAAATTGTGTGTAATTGTATATTAAATAATACAAATAAATAAAATAAATTGTATAGTATGAATATTATATTCAGTTATGAGAATTTTTTGTGCTACAGTAATGCAAATGATAAAATTGTGCTTAATTGTAATAAAAATAACTGCTAAAATGGACTTAATTTATATAATTTTAGAGGTTTTTTATTTTATTTCTGTTGTTCTCATTGATGCAAATGCTTCTCCGGCACAAACTCATCTCCACCTTTTTTGACCAATTACGTTCCAGGATTTTACGTTCCAAGACGTTTTCCAGTTATGAGTTTTTACCTGAAGAAATACTGAATATATCTTGTGAAATTGATATTGACTAAAGGTGATTTCGATGACATTTCCATGACCTTTTAAAATTGTATTAACCCCCGTGACTTTTCCATGAATGGAAATCACAATTTCCCTGATATTTCCAGGTTTTTCAGGACTGTGTTGATTTAATGCTTGGATGCGTTTTGAAATTCCCCTGCAATGTGTAATGTTACACAAATACTGTTGCATCCTCACAACAATGCAAACGAGCACTATAGCGGGTATTAGCCTGAACACAGCAGGCTACTTCAAGTTAGTTAAAGTGTTGACACGTTTATATCAAGCTTGATCTGATTTCATTTCATTTACAATATGCTGATGTTTTTAGCAATATGCACCGATCAACAGTTCAGCGTGCTCTCAATGCGCTTGCATCCATGTTTGTGTACTTTAGTGTGTTTCTGGCCTAAATGTTTATAATTAGCATCTTTGAGGAGACATTAAATGAGTTCCAAACAAAGCATTTTCCTAAAATGGCTATACGGTCGCACACTTGAGCAGTTCCGCGGAAGATCCGCGGGAAGCGTGTTTGTCTCTCAGGTCACCTCCTGAGCTTCAGGGAACTGAAGTATGAACAGGTACGGCAGATGTGTGTCTGATGCCATATTGCAGTGTGTTTGAGCATGCGTACATGTAGGAAATGTGTTGTGAGTGTGTGTGAGTTGGTATGAGACGTTCTGGCTCCCCCTCTCAAATCTGTTGTCTAATGGTTTGATCTGTACTGCAGTAAACACTCATGACCCATCGCACTAATTACTCCAGATCCACACTAATCAGCACATCCACACACAAACCCAGCCTAAATTCATCAAGGCTTTGGAAAGCACAGCTTTCAAGATCATTCTGTTCTGTATAACACGTCACATTTCTTTATTTAAGTGCAATATGATGTTTGGATGTGCTTTTCTTAAAGGAATAGTATTAAATGTGTGACCCTGGAGCACAAAAGCAGTGTTAAGTCGCTGGGGTGTATTTGTAGCAATAGCCAAAAATACATTGTATGGGTCAAAATTATAGATTTTTCTTTTATGCCAAAAATCATTAGGATATTAAGTAAATATCATGTTCCATGAAGATATTTTGTAAATTTCCTACTATAAATATATCAAAACTTAATGTTTGATTAGTAATATGCATTGCTAAGAACTTCATTTGGACAACTTTAAAGGTGATTTTCTCAATATTTAGATTTTTTTGCACCCTCAGATTCCAGATTTTCAAATAGTTGCATCTTGGCCAAATATTAAAAAGCTTATTTATTCAGCTTTGAGATGATGTAGAAATATCAAATTAAAAAAAATGGACCCTTATGACTGGTTTTGTGGTCCAGTTATAAATTGTTATGCATATGTTTTATTTATATTTTTATTTTAATTAATTGAATTAAATAAAATACATTAAAATTGTGTGTGTGTATATATATATATATATATATATATATATATATATATATATTACACATTATATAACTTATTATAAATGAATAAAGAACAAAATCCAAAATGGACAGAAAGATATATAAAAACATCATGAAAGTAGTTCATATGACTTTTAGAGTGTGCTGTGTGAGTGTGTTCTTGCTGCGATTGTGACACTTATACATTTCAACAGCAATATTACATTTACTTTCTATTTTCTCACATTAACGCTCTATGTCAAGGTCTGAGATATTTTTTGAAAGGGAAATGTTGAAGGACATTTGGTGTGGAGCGTTTGTGCTGCAGCTTTTATTCTGCCTTAATATTCCCATTAGTACGTGGAGCGTCTCTGTGTCAATATTGAGTGGAAAACACTTCAGCGTGTCATTAAAAGCAACAGAAGAGCTTTAATTCAGTCGTTAATATAGACGGAGGCGTTTCAGAGGCTATATCAGTAAAGCATTAGGAATGAATAGAGCTGCTGAAAGTGAAGGTATATCAGTGTGTAGAGAAACATTCCCCGAGTGTTCGCTCCATTACCCCGGAATCCAAACCAATGAGCTCATGTTATTACATATATACATTTTTTCTCGCCTTGCCTCAGGAAATCTTCCACTGAGCACCTTGAGACATGATCCTTCTCTCCTCTCGTCTTCTCTCTCGCTCTCGCTCTCGCTCTCGTGCACGTTCAGGTTTGCAGTAGTCTAAGAGTGGACTAAAGAAGCAGCACAACTGTTTTCAATATTAATAATAATAGGAAATGTTTCTTGAGCAGCAAATCAGCTTCTTAAAATGATTTCTGAAGGATCATGTGACACTGAAGACTGGAGTAATGATGCTGAAAATTCCGCTTTAGATCACAGAAACAAATTACATTTTAACATTATATTCAAATACAAGACAGCTAATTTAAATTGTAATAACATGTCACAATATTACTGTTTTTACTGTATTTTTTTATCAAATAAAGCAGCCTGAAGTGGGGAAAAAGCATCAAAAAACATAACAAGAGTAAATAGCATTTTAAAATATATTATATATGATATATCGTATATGAAGCAGCTGTTTTAAATTGTAATAATATTTCATATGGTCCTAGACTGGTTGCATATGACATAAGCACTGGGTTTATTGTGTAAGCGCTGAATGCAGTGAATGCACAAACACGCGTCACATTAAAACAGATTCACAGAGCAGCTGGATGAATGGCACAACTCACATTACTTAGTGATGTATCTCCGTTGTGTCGAGATCTAAAGCAAATATAAAAGTGCACAAAATATCCTTCAAACCCAGCTCTCTCTTCTCAGACTCACACAGAAAAAAAAAACATGCAAAAAGAGGAGAAATATATATATTTGCAATGAATATTTTTGAAAGAAAGTAATATGCTGTGCACAGTTCATTTACTAAATGTATTTTTAATAAACATTGTGGCATACTACTTTTTGGTTTGCATACTTTTTTTAAACAAAAGATTGTATTCAGTATTAATAACTGCAGAATTTTTAATATGCAAGTAATTATATGAAATTGAATTATATATACATTATTGTTCAAATGTTTTTCCCATCCAGGCTGCAAAAAATACAGTAAAAACATTAATATTTTGAAATATTAGTACGATTTAAAATAACTGTTTTCTATTTGAATATATATTTAAAATGTAATTTATTGCTGCAATGCAAAGCAATCTCTACTCCAGTCTTCAGTGTCACATGATCCTTCAGAAATTATTATAATATGCTGCTTTGCTGCTCAAGAAACATTTCTGATTATTAGCAATGTTGAAAACAGTTTCATATTTTCGTGGAAATCGCAATGCATTTTTCCAGGATTCTTTGAGGAATTGAAAGTTGAGAAGCATTTTTTTTAAAACAGAAATCTTTAGTAACATTATAAATGACTTTACTGTCACTTTTGATCAATTTAACGTGTCCTTGCTGAATAAAAGTGTTAATTCATGAACAAATAGCAGACATTATATTGAGTATATACAGCACAGTATGCAAGTATTCTGTTCCACCAGTCCATCAGTTAATGTCTTGTGACGTGAAAAGCTGCATGTTTGTAAGAAACAAACCCATCATTAAGACGTTTTTAACTTTGAACCGTTGTCTTCTATCCATAATGTTGTTAAAAAGTCATCTCGTCTGAATCAGGAGAGAAATATGCACAAATCAAGCACCGTTTACATGTCCAAAACAGTTCTAAACAAATATGTGGGTGGATTTTTATTTGAGAAGACAACAGGAGATGAACCTTTGGAGGAAACGTTATTGTGGATTATAGACTTGGCTAGAAGTGACAGTTTAAAGTTAAACCACCTTGATGATGGATTTGTTTCTTACAAACATGCAGCTTTTCACTTCAAAAGATATTCATTTTAATTTTTGGGTGAACTATTCTTTTAATGTTGCATAGTCTACTTTGTCTAAAACTAATACACTTTTAGCTGTAAAGCAGCTCTACAAAGAACAAAACTTAATGCTAAAGTCAGCATGAAATCAAATGCACTCTATTTACTTTAATGCACATTCCTGGTCTTATTGTGTATGAATCATCAGTGCATATTATTGCTATAAGAAATATTTGGCACACATTTCACCATTTGTGTTAAATATCCTAAACAAAAAGTTAAACGGGTTATGTACAGCATTTCGTGTTGACTTTTGGTAGTTTTATGATCCTGAAGAGTTGCAAGAGGTCCAAAAACATTGCATTCGAATTTTAGGTCTGCGTCAGCCGTCAGGCAGCCTATCAGTGGCACACGAAATGCGACGACGATGTAAGTGTCATTGAATTTGAATGCTTTTGTTAACCTATCCAGTTGAACCCACTAGATGCGGCGCTGCTACGTTGTTCATTCAATATATTTCGGAAAACGAGAGCATCAGTGTGGAGATGTTGTTTACGTCAAACCTGAAACCAAGCCGTTCACACAGAACGCATAGTTATTACATTTTCTAGAGGGACATCTATCAGCGTTGCACTCGCGTCTCGCACAAGAGAGTCGCATGTTTAGAAAGACATGTAAAATTAATGCAAGTTCAACTTTTAAAAAACATGTCTCTATTAAACTATACATGCATGCATGGTGCTGTTTTTTTTCTAATTGTTTAAGCAACTTTATTAATTATATATGGTTTATAAACATTATTTTAAACATTATGCACTTTTTTTTCAAAGATAGTCGTGTTATTTTATTACACTTTGAAGAAACGTGCATAATATTTTGCGCGATGCACCCTCTTGTGGCCTCAGGAGAGAAGCCAAACGCTTTTTTTTTGTCTAACTGAAATTATGCCTTTTAAATTTGAATATAATACGAATTTTGATAATATTTAAGTAGAAAATTCAAATTTAGTTTTTCAGTCATTTTGACAGCCCTAGTAAACTTTGTGGTTCTGTGGCGTTTCCAAAACATTGCTCTGTTAAAAACAACCTGACATGTATTGTTGTAATTAGTAAGACAAATAGAATCTCCTTGTTTCCTGACCACATGGATATTTGAGATGCAAAATAACCGTAGATTATTGTCTTTTTAAAATTTTGTGCAATACAGTTTCATGGCCAATAAAATATATGTGGCTGGTAAATTCAGGAGCCATTGGCATGTGTGTGTGTGTGTGCGTGTGTGTGTGTGTGTGTGTGTGTGAAAGATATTGAGGTTTTATTATGTCTGTTGCTGCTGAATTGTGATCCGGATCAGATATTGAGTGCCATAATGACTTTTGAGTGTTATTGAGAGATTAAGAAGATTCCAGGAAGATGAAGAGGGATCGGGAAATTGCTCGATCCTATTTCCTCTTCCTGCCACAACCTTTGCCTAAAGCACCTGCCATTTAGATTTTATTGCACAATATAGACTTCCTAAAGTCTGTTTACTCAGTGAGAGAGAGCGCGCGCGCGCGCGCGCGTGTGTGTGTGTGTGTGTGTGTGTGTGTGTGTGTGTGTGTGTGTGTGTGTGTGTGTGTGTGTGTTATAAAGGTCATTAGTAGCTGTGATGCTGTATATTCGCCTCAGGCAGGATTCCTCAGGTTATGGAGAAAAACTCACATCAGGCAAGGCAGAGATCAGTGATGCTCTCATGGACCCTATTCTCTATGTGTGTGTGTGTGTGTAACCAGCCATTTATTAGTCTGTATGTGCATTTATGTGTGTACTAGGACTGTCCTCGACTAAGGATTTTTCTGGTCGACTAGTAGTCATTCATTTGAAGCATTAGTCGACTAATCGCACGTTTATTAATAAACCATTTAAATCATTATAATGAGCCTTTAATTGCCTACATAGCCTAATAAGCGCTCAAGTACACGCAGAAGTAGATCAGAAGTAATGATTATGAATGTGTCAGTGAAAAACAGTAAGGAGACTGCATTAACATTTTAATAATTTGATAAACTAGTGCTTTCTGTGTTTTCAGTTTCAGAGATGAAGTCGGCGACACTGACTCGTCATCTCTGTAGCAGTAGTGATGCGCCTGTATGCATGTTTCATACGGATTACATAATCTGAGAATATTTGTTTTACATTTGGATTGTTTCATTTGAAAGTAGACATTTCACTTTCTATAGATATATTTTTCATGTCTGTAAGGCAAGTATACACGGAGTTTCGCACTCAAGTTCACAGACCGAGACTGTTTGCGCATCCTGTTTGCTTTCATTATGCATTTCATTGAGGTCGATGAATGATAGGCGAGCGTTTGGATGTCCTGCCCGATGTATTGTATTACCATAGACTAGCCGTTAACGATCTGTTAGTCACGGACTGCGTGACTTCGCCTGTGGATTTTTTTTTCTGCGACTAATAAAATTTTGGTCGACTAACGATTAGTCGACTATTAGGGGGCAGCCCTAGTGTGTACAGCTCTCTTAATTTGCATGCATATGCGGTATATATGTGTGCATGCAGTTCTGCAGCAGTTAAAATGATGGCCTCACCAGAGGAACATATGCACTGGTGTCAGAGAGATGAATAGCTTTGCTGATATTGACTATTTGTTGCTCTTTAAAGAGTCTCCAGCATCCGAAGAAGCTCCTCTCTCATTACAGATGTATAAATTGGACTAAGACAAATATATTATGTGTATGTATTATTTAAAATTATAATATTTTTTATTATCTATTATGTACTATATATATATATATATATATATAATGTTTTTTTCATGAGTTTATCTCTCTCTCTCTCTCTCTCTCTATATATATATATAGTTGAATGGTGGATGTTGGATGGATGGATGAACATATATAGAATGTAGAATGCACTAACGATAGATAGAATGATAGATAGGTAGATAGATAGACAGACAGACAGACTGTTAGTGTGTTAGATGTTAGTGTGCACTAACAAACACTCTATAGACCCAAAATGGAAAAATATCCAATCAATTCCTTTGAGTCCAGAATACATTTGTGTCAGTGAATGGTCAGCGTTCATTGACACGCTCCATACAAGCACATCAAATCAAAGACGGTGGCTTTCTGCCACAGAGCCGTGACCCATCGTGTGGTCGGCTGTAATGAGCCGTGGTGTGGACGAGTCATTTGAGTAACTGACCCTCCTCTACACGGCAGTGCTGGCTACGGAGCGCCGTCCGACTGGAGTGACCGAGCGCAGAGTCATTTAAAGGCCTGGAATTGCATCCTGCACCGAGGTCGATCGATGGCACGCCTGTCAGAAAGATGAATGGGAGCTTTAGGAACTCCATTTTAATGAAGGCAGAGAGAGAGAGAGAGAGCAACGCTGGTGTAGTCGTGTTGTGTAAAGATACTCCTGTAGCACGCGCTCTGTAGGTGTCCGCTGCAGAAGAGGTCTAGTCGCTCCTGAACTGATGGAGACCTGCCCTCCATCACCATTCTTCACCCTTAAACACATTTTCCCGGGTCGGGGTGTGCGGAGCATTCGCAGCTTATATGGACGGGACGCCACTGATATATACACACAGTATATATATATATAATATACATATATAGTAGTCTATGTTAGTGTGTTCCAGATTGTTTATGCATGTTACATATTTAAGCGAGAAGATGGCAAATGACTGTCTTTATGAATGAGTCATTGAATTGTTCACTAAACCAATTTGTTAAAAAATGCTAATTTATTCAAGCGAGTGTCTTTATGAGTGAATCTTTGAGTCGCTCATTCAACAGATTCATTCAAAAACAATGATTCATTCAAGTGAATTTCCTTATGAATGACTCATTGAGTCATTCATTCAATCAATTCATTCAAAAATCTCAGTCAATTCATCTATTAACGTAAAATATAAGTTACTCTATATTGCCATCTTATTTATTGAACTGTTATTTCACGAGTTCACACTTACTTATAATGAACCGAGTAAAGTTTATGCGTATTTGGCGTGGTTGAGTCGTTCATTCAATCAATTCATTCAAAAATCTCAGTCAATTCATCTATTAACGTAAAATATAAGTTACTCTATATTGCCATCTTATTTATTGAACTGTTATATAAAAGCAATGTCACATTCGCAGTCGTTCTGTACTCGCAATAACCCGTTTAGCCTCGACGCTCAGCTGTCATTGGCATTACTGCATGCTGTGAATACAGCTGTCTTTTCGGTTGATTAGCATCTCATTGTCTTTAATATCAGAAATAAACCATTTCAGCGAATCTATAGCGTGTCAGTCCAAAACCTGTATGTGGGACACAACAGCGAATAAGCTGTAACTATGCTTTCATTGTGTGGCTTTCATGTCTAGTATTTCTCTTCATGGCTTCCTTGGTTTGTTATTATATGCAGTGTTGTTGTTTAGTGACTCTACGGCGCCCCTGTAGGTCTGGAGTCACACTGGGATTGATGAAAGCTGCAGCAGGAACAGAGTAACCCATCATTCAGTCAAAATGTGTAGCTTTTTTACACGCTGTGAGGTGTGATTGTTCCTCAGTAGGAGAGGAGAGAAGAGGGAGGTGATGGATTATACAAGATAATTGTTTCTCCCCAGAGGTCTGTGCTCCACTCTCGCGGCCCGTGGGCCGCTCCGCTCACACATCAATATCAGAGATCAATCGAGCTGATCTCTGGGTGGGTTCCAGTCTGAGTGTGTGTGTCACTGCTGAGATGAGTCTAAATAAGTCAAACACTGTTAGGCAGGTCAATCTCACATCTTGGTCAAAGGCAAATATGTCCTTTTGGGCACCATATATATATATATAAAATGACCTGGATGCGTTCTTCATGCGTTTTAATTGTTTCTCCCCAGAGGTCTGTGCTCCACTCTCCCGGCCCGTGGGCCGCTCCGCTCACACATCAATATCAGAGATCAATCGAGCTGATCTCTGGGTGGGTTCCAGTCTGAGTGTGTGTGTCACTGCTGAGATGAGTCTAAATAAGTCAAACACTGTTAGGCAGGTCAATCTCACATCTTGGTCAAAGGCAAATATGTCCTTTTGGGCACCATATATATATATATAAAATGACCTGGATGCGTTCTTCATGCGTTTTCTTGAGGTTTGCCAGTGATATACTATAGGAACGCAGACTTACGTCAAACTGCTTTCTGTTCTTTTTAGTCGAGACATCTTTGACAAAAGTCTCAGAGCTGTTTTTAATCAGTCGATCAGGTTGTAAATCTGTTCAAATGGCTTGTTTCTTCTTCACAGCATATGTTCATGGCTGATTTGTCTTCTTGTGAGCATGCTCTCTCTCTCTTTCTCTCTCTCGCTCTCTCTCTCTCTCGCTCTGTTATCTTTTTCTTGCTATTTGCACATGAGCGTAGCATTTCTCTATGGCATACACAGTGCAGCTGTAGTTTCATCCCATTCAGTTTATTTACAGGTAACAGAATATTAATGCCTTTATGTTACTTATATCAGTGGTTTTCAAATGGTGTGCTCTGATCAGGTGAAAAACAGAGAAAAACTATGCAAAATGCAATTCATATTTAAACTAATCGCATACAAGGTAAAATAAAACATGACTCTGCTCATGTTAAGTACAGGTTCACGAGCAACTGGGACAAATATAATGTATTGCAATTCAAGAGATATTTAGAGACAGAAACCAGAATATTTCCTATTCAGAGTTAGTTGTATTAATAATGTTGAGACATAAAATTCCATCTTTGTTAAATATATATTATTATATATATTATATGTTATTTTATATAGTATTTATAGGATTTTTAATTAGATTGTATTATTTTTATAGTGTATATTTTAGTACTGTTATGTGCCTTTGTTATTATTATTAATATAATTTTTTCAGTTCGAGTTTTATTGCCAAAGCAATATTTTAAATTTTCATTTACATATTGCATTTATATTTCCTCTAATATTAATTTTTAAAATGTAAAAAAAGTTTTATTTATTTATTTTAGTAATAGTTTTAGTGTTAACCATAACAACACATAATTTTAGTTTAGGTAACGTTATGTGCCTTTGTCATTTTTATTAATTATTTTTATTCATTTTTTAATTTTTGTCTTTATTTCAGTTTGAGTTTTAGTAGTTTCAGTACTTCAGCTTAAACTTATTTTATTTCAGTTAGTTGCCAAAGTTACATGTACAATTTTTAATAAATAACTATTTATTTATTTATTTGAACATTTTTAGTTAATGATAGAACTGACTATAAACAGTTCTAGTATTCTGTTGAATCTTTAATGTCCAATATATAATCTGATGCAAAACCAGTTGAGAAGCATTGACTATTATTCATTTTGTCAAGCAAGTTAAACATTCAGCATCCATGTTTCTTGTTTACAGCCACAAGACGGATAAGCATAGCTGTGGTTTTCACTGTATAAACATCACCATTTTGGAAGTGATTCCTATGGAACGATAATTTCAGCCATTCAGCGTCGCATCTAAATGCAGTCGACACTCCCAAAGCATTCAGTGATATTCAGGTGGCTAATGTGCGGTTTGTTCGTGGAACAGCAGCACAGCTTTCTGAGGAGAAGGTCACAACTGTGAGATTCATTCTTTGGGAGCTGGCGCTGTAAAAACGGTGCCGCATCCCAGAGGAGGATTTGCATTTTTTCAGGCTGAGGGAATGTTCTTACGCAAGCCTGCTGACACGCTGCCAGAGAACACAGCGGCTGGCTGTCCACTCCTCGCAGCCGCTGACTCTGCTTTCCTTTCCACTTTGTCTTTCTTTTGTGGCTCTGTGTGGATTATACTCTCTCGCTCTCTCTCTCTGTCGCTCTTTCCTTTCAGAACTGACCTTCAAGATCCACCTCCTCATTCCACATAGTCACAGCACTACGTTGTGAATCTAAATGAGCATAAAACATAACTGTCTTTACACAACCTGTAAGGAATACTAGCTTACTGCATACTATATACTGTTTGCTAGGAGTTGCACTGACTAGTCAGAGACCGCTGATGCTACGTGACATTAAGTGAGTCATTTACACGGTAAACACTGACTAGTCAAGTATATCTCTCTGTGTGGATTATACTCTCTCGCTCTCTCTCTCTGTCGCTCTTTCCTTTCAGAACTGACCTTCAAGATCCACCTCCTCATTCCACATAGTCACAGCACTACGTTGTGAATCTAAATGAGCATAAAACATAACTGTCTTTACACAACCTGTAAGGAATACTAGCTTACTGCATACTATGTACTGTTTGCTAGGAGTTGCACTGACTAGTCAGAGACCGCTGATGCTACGTGACATTAAGTGAGTCATTTACACGGTAAACACTGACTAGTCAACTCCTTTTCTGTTTAACTAGTGAAAACGAGCCGTCGTGCAACCCATTACTGTGTACTGCTTACTAGTTTTTTTATTGTATGTAATGCAGTATGCAGTAATACATATTTTTAACTGTAGTATCTTTAATTGTTTAAATTTGTAAATAATTTTTTTAAACAATTTTTGGAAATTGGTCAAATGTGACACTGGAACCAGTCTTAAGTCGCTGGGGTATATTTGTAGCAATAGCCAAAAATACATCGTATGGGTCAAAATTATGGATTTTTCTTTTATGACAAAAATCATTAGGATATTAAGTAAAGATTATGTTCCATGAAGATATTTTGTAAATTTCCTACCCGTAAATATATCAAAACTTCATTTTTAATTAGTAATATGCATTGCTAAGAACTTCATTTGGACAACTTTAAAGGCGATTTTCTCAATATTTTGATTTTTTTTTGCACGCTCAGATTCCAGATTTTTTTAAATAGTTTTATCTCGGCCAAATATTGTTCTATTCTAACAAACCAAACATCAATGGAAAGCTTATTTGTTCAGGTTTCAGCTGCTGTATAAATCACAATTTCAAAAAATGGACCCTTATGACTGGTTTTGTGGTCCAGGGTCACAAATAAGAAAGAGATGGTCAAGATGAATGCTTTGCATTGTGAGATTATATGAAGTGTGTGTACTTAATGTATACTGCAAAAACTGTTTTTTTAATAGTAGTATGTTATTTTAGTATTATTTATATACATTAAACTATTAATATTTTGAATTAGCTTTTAATTCAAAATATTTCATATAATAATATCACACTATAATTCAAAGTTGAGTGCATTGCATTGTAATCTGCATTTATTTGATTAAAGATACAGTAAAATAGTAATATTGTGAAATGTTATTGCATTTTAAAATAACTGTTTTCTATTTGAATAACTGGAAACCATCATTTATTTCTGTGATGCAAAGCTGAATTTTCAGCATCATTCCTCCAGTCTTCAGTGTCACATGATTCTTCAGAAATCATTCTGATATGCTGATTTGCTGCTCAAGTATTTCTTGTTATCAACTTAGAGAAAAACTGTTTTGCTGCTTAATATTTTTGTGGGAACCATGCTACAATTAACTTTTCAGGATTCTTTGATGAATAGACAGTTCAAAAGAACAGAATTCATATGAAATAGAAATATTTAGTAATATTATAAATGTCTTTACTGTAACTTTTGATCAAATTAATGCAACCTCGCTGAACGAAAATCTTACTGACCTCAAACTTTTGAATGTGTGCAAAAGCTCGAAGTATGTAGTATGCATAGTAACCCTAAAGCTAACGCTAACACAGACGCCATCGCCATCAGCGTTCCCTCATCTAGATCCGTCGCATTTACCCACAAGCCCAGAGAAAACAATATCCAATCTGTGATATCAGCTCACCCTCAACCTCAGTTGAACAGGCCGAGGAAACACACCTAATCACATTTCCTTAAAATGCCGGAGAGGAACAAATTGCTTAAGCGGAGTGTAATGAATTGGACAGCAGATGCCAGGCCTCAGTAATGTGCTCAGACAGGCAGCCGTAAAACATAAAATCTTGTTGACAATTTTTTGCACGAAGCAATTCCTCCTGGCGAGGCGGCCTGAGTGGGGCCTCCCACAATTCCCACATGTAAACAGATGAAAACGAGACGGCGAGGACGAAAGACAACACCGCAGCCTCCGCAGCCAGCTGGGCTGACAAGAGTTTGATTTCCCAAAAGAAGCCCGGGCGACTGGGGTACTTCTGCGCTCACCGACGGCACCGGAGACGGGACTGAGGGGAGACTAATCCAGTTTACTCATCTTTGTACGGATGTCTGATTTCAGAGGCTCACGTCAGCCCTGGAGTAATCCATTTCCCATTTCATTCTCTTCTCTCATTTCGTCAATTTGGGTGGCTGAAAGACGCCAGGACGGAGACGTGACACTGCTCCGTCTCCGCTCCTGAATCAGGGCACACATCATCCAGCATCCCATAATGCAGTTCACCTGGCCGAACGAGATCTGACATGCTATCATAAACATACTACCTGCCATAAACAGAACGACATAACGGTGCTATTGATGTTAACTAAAGCTATTAAAAATCGAATGCATAGAAATCATTCTAATATGAAATTGCAGGGAATTTTAAAATTGTGACAAAAAAAAAAAATTATGCAAAAACTTTACTGTGAATATTTATTTCTATAATAACTAATAACTTAGTATGCTAGTAATATAAAAATAATATGTCTTTTGTGAGCAAATGTGTGTGACCTGGTTCTTGGATTGTCTCTTTTAAACTGTCTTCTGTCCGTCCCTGTCTGGTTCTTTCCTTTTCACCTCCTCTGCGGGTCGTGAATTCACGGTTCACGGTGTCTGGACCCTCAGAACAGGATCTGAAGCCGCTCGAGGACACATTGTATAAACGAAGTGCTGAGCTAGACGTCAGCCTTTGGAGGCGTTCAGGTGTGGCGACAGGCGGAATAAGCCTCATTCAGGTCTGGCAAAGCGGCAAAATTGTGGGTTTACCGCAAACCCTGCACTCTTCTGAATGACTCGGCATCCTCAGAAGAGACTGCAATTATGATCTCCTAGGGGTCCCTGTTGTCTCGTTGATTGCTCGATGTCCAATTACGCTGTAAATATTTACGTGAGCACGCTGACATTTTACCGCCCGGTCCAGACTTGAGCTTGACAGCCATGCAGCCCTGGGGTAAAGCTTTTAGAGGAGCTTTGTCTTTATCTGTCTGTTTCCAATAAAGCTGTTTTTGCCCAGCAGGTTTTTTTTTTCTGCTCTGTCATGTCGCAAGTTTCTCAGAGGGCGTCGTGCGTGATCATTGTCGAGTCGTTCAACCTCTACATCAGATCCTGAGTGCGTCTGACAAAACAGCACCAACGCAGCCTTGAAAACTTCACAGCGTTTCCCTGGCTTTGATTCCCTCTCCGTCCCTTTGAAAAAAACTACCCTCCCGGAAACAAAGGATTTGCATTCCACATTTATCACTGTCATCATGACAAAGCAATGCAGCGCCGCAGCCGAAAATATCAGAGGAAAAAAGAAAGAAAAACTCCTGTTGATTCGTTCCCTTTTACGGAAAAATCAAATCAAGCCCATTGATCTAATTACAAGCAGACTTTGCACGCTGATGGTAATTGCGAGGTACAAATGCATTGGAAAGGGCACAGATTCCCCAAAGGTGAAACGGCGGAAAGTGTCTTCAATTCAGGTGTGGCGACAGGCGGAATAAGCCTCATTCAGGTCTGGCAAAGCGGCAAAATTGTGGGTTTACCGCAAACCCTGCACTCTTCTGAATGACTCGGCATCCTCAGAAGAGACTGCAATTATGATCTCCTAGGGGTCCCTGTTGTCTCGTTGATTGCTCGATGTCCAATTACGCTGTAAATATTTACGTGAGCATGCTGACATTTTACCGCCCGGTCCAGACTTGAGCTTGACAGCCATGCAGCCCTGGGGTAAAGCTTTTAGAGGAGCTTTGTCTTTATCTGTCTGTTTCCAATAAAGCTGTTTTTGCCCAGCAGGTTTTTTTTTCTGCTCTGTCATGTCGCAAGTTTCACAGAGGGCGTCGTGCGTGATCATTGTCGAGTCGTTCAACCTCTACATCAGATCCTGAGTGCGTCTGACAAAACAGCACCAACGCAGCCTTGAAAACTTCACAGCGTTTCCCTGGCTTTGATTCCCTCTCCGTCCCTTTGAAAAAAACGACCCTCCCGGAAACAAAGGATTTGCATTCCACATTTATCACTGTCATCATGACAAAGCAATGCAGCGCCGCAGCCGAAAATATCAGAGGAAAAAAGAAAGAAAAACTCCTGTTGATTCGTTCCCTTTTACGGAAAAATCAAATCAAGCCCATTGATCTAATTACAAGCAGACTTTGCACGCTGATGGTAATTGCGAGGTACAAATGCATTGGAAAGGGCACAGATTCCCCAAAGGTGAAACGGCGGAAAGTGTCTTCAATCTATAAGTTATGAGTGAAAATCTCATGAAAAGTGAATTTTATCTGGCTCACAGCAGCGCCATGAGAGAGAATAAAACGATTTTCTAAGAAAAATCTGTTTAAAAGCCATAAATGTATGTGCAATTATAGGAATGTTTGGATGGCTGATACAAAATCCAGTGCGATGCCTACTTAGCATTTATAAGCATCAGAGTGAGAGAAATGTTGACTATACTTATTCATTTCATTTACTATGAATTAATGATCATAAAACAGTCCAAAATGGACTGTTCAAGCTGTATAGAGTGCAACAGTCGGGTTCTGGAAGTAAAATTCCATTAATTTTCTCCATCTGAACGATAAGTTGTAAACCCTTAAAGACCTACCGTGAGCTATGAGGTTGTTAATTAATAGTATTTGCTTTGGTTGAAGCCATCAGCCTGAATTATATCAAGTATTTTTGTTTTTATAAGTATGTTTAACAGCATAATTCCTGATGAAAAACTACATTACTCATGATTCAGCAGAAGAAATCCACCAATCAGAGAATTACAAGTCAGTCACACCAAAAGAACACTTTAGTGCCCGCCTACTTCTTAAATATTTTTATATATGTGCATATTGTGTATTAAACGTAAGATATATTGTTTCTAGATACACAATCAGCATCTTTAGATCAATAATTTTATATTTCACTGTGAACTGCAAGGATGATCGGTGGTTATTTACTTTTGTTGAAACCATGAGCCTGAATTTTCAACTTATTTTTTGTAAATAATCATGCTTAACAGTAGAATATCTGGTGAAAAACTACATTACCCATGATAGAGGAAATCCACCAATCAGAGAACTGCGACAAGTCAATCACACCAAAATAACTTCAGCGCCCACCTACTTAAATATTTGTATATATATCCATACTGTGCATTAAACAAAATATGTTGTTTTAATAGACACAATCATCATCTTTAGATCAATAATTTTATAATTCACTGTGAACTGTGAGGTTACCATAAGCCCAAATTTTTTACTTATTTTTGTAAATAATCATGTTTGACAGTGAAATATCTGGTGAAAACTACATTACCCATGATTCTGCAGTGGAAATCCACCAATCAGAGAATCGTGACGCGACCATTCATATTTATAAATATAATGGAAAAATACTTCTGGAACCAGCACAGCTGAAAAAAGAGCACAGTTGCACTCTATTTGTATGTGTAACATACATTTATGCTTATTAGACAGTCAAATTTCTAGCTTACATTTACATTTAGTCATTTTAGCATATGCTTTTACCCAAACTGACTTGCAAATGAGGAACAGTTTATCATTGCAGCCAACAATTTGCGCAGTTAACAATGCTAAACTTCCAGTGTAAGCTAGTAACATAGCTTAGCAACAGGCTAAAGTCAAACTCTGTGTATGGACTTCAGTAGGTTTTGTAACAGAGCGTTTATTTTTGTGAGTGTGTGTGTGTGTGTGTGTGTGAGAGAGAGAGTGTGTGTGTGTGTGAGCGTATGGATGGCTAGCACATCGGGTACTGTACCTGGCGAGGGGTTAATGAGTTGCTAATGAAACACATGGCTAGAAGCTAATTAGATGTGACCTGTTTTCCTGCAACTTCACCTCACGGTTGACAGCTCATATGCTAATGTTCTGATCCACCTACCATCACTGTAAAGTCTTTGTTCTTTTACAGTGTTATTTATTATTTTAGCTAAGTATAGTTTGAAGTCACAACCTTTGAAGTAGATGTTATTCTGAAGGTCTTGCTAATTTGGCTCTAAATATGGTTGTAGCTTGTTATAGGAGATGCCAGAATTGTGATTCATTTCAAATGCCTCAGCCTGACCTGACGTCTCCTTTGATATCTTTACAAGCATTTTAATGAGCTCTGACTCTAGAGTATCTTCTGTGAGAAATCCTCAAAATAAAGATGGTTTAGCCATTAAATAAGCGTTACATTTTATTCTCATGCCTTAATCCAAGTCGAAAAACATATTTCAAAATAATATATATATATGTTTTTCGACTTGGATTAAGGCATGAGAATAAAATGTTCATTTTTAATTATGATGTAAATGTATATTTTTACAGCTTATATTTTATTAATTATTTCTGTATTGTTTTAAATAAATGTATGTATTAATTTATTTTGCACAGACAATAGCTTTTTTATTTTATTGTATTTTTTTCATTGCTATTATTATATCATAGTTTTAGTATTATATTAAATTATTTTACTTTATTTTGCACTGAGACATTTTCATTACAGTTAAATAATGTATTAAATTCCTAAAGTAAATATAGTTACATAAATTTAAATGTATAATTAAATATAGATTTTTTTCCATTTGACTTTAAGAATTAAATGAATAATAATAATAATAATAATACTATTGCTATATTATTTTCTATAAATTCATATATATATATATATTTAAATAGGTATATATGTACTGTATAATATATAAAAGGGGAATATATATATATATATATATATATATACAGACATACACACACACATATATATATATATATATATATAAGGGGATTATATATAATATATAAAAGGGGAATGATCATTGTCGAGTCGTTCAACCTCTACATCAGATCCTGAGTGCGTCTGACAAAACAGCACCAACGCAGCCTTGAAAACTTCACAGCGTTTCCCTGGCTTTGATTCCCTCTCCGTCCCTTTGAAAAAAACGACCCTCCCGGAAACAAAGGATTTGCATTCCACATTTATCACTGTCATCATGACAAAGCAATGCAGCGCCGCAGCCGAAAATATCAGAGGAAAAAAGAAAGAAAAACTCCTGTTGATTCGTTCCCTTTTACGGAAAAATCAAATCAAGCCCATTGATCTAATTACAAGCAGACTTTGCACGCTGATGGTAATTGCGAGGTACAAATGCGTTGGAAAGGGCACAGATTCCCCAAAGGTGAAACGGCGGAAAGTGTCTTCAATCTATAAGTTATGAGTGAAAATCTCATGAAAAGTGAATTTTATCTGGCTCACAGCAGCGCCATGAGAGAGAATAAAACGATTTTCTAAGAAAAATCTGTTTAAAAGCCATAAATGTATGTGCAATTATAGGAATGTTTGGATGGCTGATACAAAATCCAGTGCGATGCCTACTTAGCATTTATAAGCATCAGAGTGAGAGAAATGTTGACTATACTTATTCATTTCATTTACTATGAATTAATGATCATAAAACAGTCCAAAATGGACTGTTCAAGCTGTATAGAGTGCAACAGTCGGGTTCTGGAAGTAAAATTCCATTAATTTTCTCCATCTGAACGATAAGTTGTAAACCCTTAAAGACCTACCGTGAGCTATGAGGTTGTTAATTAATAGTATTTGCTTTGGTTGAAGCCATCAGCCTGAATTATATCAAGTATTTTTGTTTTTATAAGTATGTTTAACAGCATAATTCCTGATGAAAAACTACATTACTCATGATTCAGCAGAAGAAATCCACCAATCAGAGAATTACAAGTCAGTCACACCAAAAGAACACTTTAGTGCCCGCCTACTTCTTAAATATTTTTATATATGTGCATATTGTGTATTAAACGTAAGATATATTGTTTCTAGATACACAATCAGCATCTTTAGATCAATAATTTTATATTTCACTGTGAACTGCAAGGATGATCGGTGGTTATTTACTTTTGTTGAAACCATGAGCCTGAATTTTCAACTTATTTTTTGTAAATAATCATGCTTAACAGTAGAATATCTGGTGAAAAACTACATTACCCATGATAGAGGAAATCCACCAATCAGAGAACTGCGACAAGTCAATCACACCAAAATAACTTCAGCGCCCACCTACTTAAATATTTGTATATATATCCATACTGTGCATTAAACAAAATATGTTGTTTTAATAGACACAATCATCATCTTTAGATCAATAATTTTATAATTCACTGTGAACTGTGAGGTTACCATAAGCCCAAATTTTTTACTTATTTTTGTAAATAATCATGTTTGACAGTGAAATATCTGGTGAAAACTACATTACCCATGATTCTGCAGTGGAAATCCACCAATCAGAGAATCGTGACGCGACCATTCATATTTATAAATATAATGGAAAAATACTTCTGGAACCAGCACAGCTGAAAAAAGAGCACAGTTGCACTCTATTTGTATGTGTAACATACATTTATGCTTATTAGACAGTCAAATTTCTAGCTTACATTTACATTTAGTCATTTTAGCATATGCTTTTACCCAAACTGACTTGCAAATGAGGAACAGTTTATCATTGCAGCCAACAATTTGCGCAGTTAACAATGCTAAACTTCCAGTGTAAGCTAGTAACATAGCTTAGCAACAGGCTAAAGTCAAACTCTGTGTATGGACTTCAGTAGGTTTTGTAACAGAGCGTTTATTTTTGTGAGTGTGTGTGTGTGTGTGTGTGTGAGAGAGAGAGTGTGTGTGTGTGTGAGCGTATGGATGGCTAGCACATCGGGTACTGTACCTGGCGAGGGGTTAATGAGTTGCTAATGAAACACATGGCTAGAAGCTAATTAGATGTGACCTGTTTTCCTGCAACTTCACCTCACGGTTGACAGCTCATATGCTAATGTTCTGATCCACCTACCATCACTGTAAAGTCTTTGTTCTTTTACAGTGTTATTTATTATTTTAGCTAAGTATAGTTTGAAGTCACAACCTTTGAAGTAGATGTTATTCTGAAGGTCTTGCTAATTTGGCTCTAAATATGGTTGTAGCTTGTTATAGGAGATGCCAGAATTGTGATTCATTTCAAATGCCTCAGCCTGACCTGACGTCTCCTTTGATATCTTTACAAGCATTTTAATGAGCTCTGACTCTAGAGTATCTTCTGTGAGAAATCCTCAAAATAAAGATGGTTTAGCCATTAAATAAGCGTTACATTTTATTCTCATGCCTTAATCCAAGTCGAAAAACATATTTCAAAATAATATATATATATGTTTTTCGACTTGGATTAAGGCATGAGAATAAAATGTACATTTTTAATTATGATGTAAATGTATATTTTTACAGCTTATATTTTATTAATTATTTCTGTATTGTTTTAAATAAATGTATGTATTAATTTATTTTGCACAGACAATAGCTTTTTTATTTTATTGTATTTTTTTCATTGCTATTATTATATCATAGTTTTAGTATTATATTAAATTATTTTACTTTATTTTGCACTGAGACATTTTCATTACAGTTAAATAATGTATTAAATTCCTAAAGTAAATATAGTTACATAAATTTAAATGTATAATTAAATATAGATTTTTTTCCATTTGACTTTAAGAATTAAATGAATAATAATAATAATAATAATACTATTGCTATATTATTTTCTATAAATTCATATATATATATATATTTAAATAGGTATATATGTACTGTATAATATATAAAAGGGGAATATATATATATATATATATATATATACAGACATACAGACATACATATATATATATATATATATATAAGGGGATTATATATAATATATAAAAGGGGAAT
>NW_015505501.1:608699-647517 GCF_001515645.1 Sinocyclocheilus grahami
ATAAATATATATGTTATATATATCACAAAGAGATTTCTTTCATTCTATTATTACTATTATATCATTTATTTTATTATTATAAAATACATTTTATTTATTTATTGCAATGATTTATTTTCATTACAATTAAAAAATGCCTATTATTATTTCTTTCCCTTTTTGATTCTGGGCTGAAATATGACCTGTGCATTTCTTGGCTGAATTCCCTCACTCACGTCTAATGCTTTGCTCAGCATCCGCAGTTGAAGCCGCTGTAATGTGTGTGTTTTGTATGCAGCAGGTCAGTGCTGGGAATCTGGCCGTCTGCGGCGGTGTAGTGCATTAGAGAGCGGAGCGGCTGACACAGCCCGGGGCGTTATACATGCTTATCGATCCGCTGTCAGGCCTGACTGAAGCCCGACTGTCACAGACGAGCGTGAGAACCCACCAGAGAAACCCCAACAACAACTCAAAATGAAGACGTACTCAACAAAACCTGCCCCAGAGGTGTAAATTACACCAGAACGGGCCTTTTCACCATTCCTTTCACGAGTTAATCTCCTCTCTCACTGCACGAGCTTCCTCGTTAATGTGCCGGCGTAATTAGCAGGCGTCTGGTTTGTTAACATCAGGTGCGCGAAGAATGCGCCAGGGCTTTGAGGCGAGTTATTGACAATAAAGACGCTCTCTTTTGTTGACATTGAAATCGTGGTGTGGGCGAACAGGCCTGTCGGAAATCTGACGAGTGAGTGGCAGTAGATGTTTTCCGGTGCGCGTTCTCCCTCGGGAATCGCGCACAGCATGGGAGAGAAACGACTAAAGAAGATGCTAATAAAGCCGTTTAAATAATTCATCTCTTCATCTTAAACCTGCCGCCTCCAGGGCTGTGGGAAACGCTCATCAGTTTCTATCATCTCCGCCGATTCAGGCTTTTCATTCGTTTTTATCCGTTATCGCATCCCTCTCTCCCTGTCACACTCCTCCTTCACCTTGGCTTTCTTGTTTGTCATCTCGTCGTCTCCGTCTCTCTCTCTCTGCCCTGCGCTGATAGCGCTCAAGATGTTTTATTTACATCATTGTCAGGTTGATTTCCTGGAGGTAAATTCAGATCTGAGAGTCGCTCTCCCTCAGCGCGGCGGCCAGCGTATGATTCGACTGCGGCGTTTGTGCGTTACCGCTGCGTTTCTGTCGCACGCTTCCAGCATGACAACATGCATTTCTGCTGAAGTGTCTCTAACACAGCTCTTGCGAGCCCAGCATTAGTTACATTATATAGATCTATCATGAGGAAACAAGATGTCCTAATTATAATATAGCATTGCTATGGGGTTGCTAGGGTGCTCTGACTAGTTGCTAGGAGTGTGATAGATATGGCTTGGGCCTTCATAAGTTGTGTTTCAATTCAAGTTGAAAATTTAATATTGGTAACACTTCATTTTAAGGACCAATTCTCAGTTGCTTATTAGCATGCATATTAACATATTGGCTGTTTATTATGTAATGTAATTATGTCATGCAATCCATGAACAGGCAAGTCATGGTGGATGGTGTCCATGCGCTCACGTCTTCATAAATGATCGTTTAGTGCAGGTCTTTGCTGTTCTGCTGCAGCATCTGTGAGGAAGAGCTTTGATCTGTGTCTGTCTCGCACACGCTGCTTATTAATGAGCTCATCTCTCCTCTCCTCTTCCCAAAAGATGCACTTTGTGTAGCTTTCCCTGTATGGATTACGCTTGGAGATGTTCTATTGATCCGGCTGAAGTCTATATTGGACCGCCTCTAATTTGGAGCTTGTGGAAAAGCTTTCTCCAGCCCGAACGCTTAATAATTCCCCATAATATGATGAATAGATGCTGTGATTTAATTAATCTGGTAAAGTGAGTCATTAATTAGACACCAAGCTTGCTGGTCTGTCCAGTCATTCCTCCTGTTTTCATGTCTTCATTTGTCGGTTTAATTTGGACATTCTTCCTCATGCGATGGATTTCCCCAGACGCTCCTGATAGGCTTCCAATCAATAGCATTAACCTCCGAATGAATCATCCAGCCAATGAGCAGTCCAGTTATTGGAAGTGGTTGGTGTCAAAATTTAATACATGCTTAAAAGTTGCACTTTTGTCATAGCTGTGGACAAGCAGTTAGCTGTGGTGTCGTTTTACTTTGACATATAAAGTGAGAGTGAATGATTATCATACATACGTGGTGCTGTTATGTTATGTTAAATGTTCAAAAGACAATGAGCTCCCGTCTGATCTCTATACTATATATGGCAAATGTTTATTATGTATTATTCTTAGTGCTGTCAATCGATTAATCGCGATTAATCGCTTCCAAAATAAAAGTTTTTGTTTACATAATATGAGTGTGTACTGTGTATATTTATCATGTATATATAAATACACACACGCATAGATATGTTTAAGAAAAATATGTTATGTTTATATATTAAATATATTTACATACAATATAAATTATAGGAATATAAATATATACATGTAAATACATGTATGTGTGTCTATTTCTATATACATAATAAATATACACAGTACACACAAATATATTATATAAACAAAAACTTTTATTTTATATGCGAATAATCGCGATTAATCATTTAACAGCACTAATTATTTTTAATGTATATAATAGATTATCATATTATTATGTTTTTTATTTTTCTCTTATTTTTTATTAAAATACATAATAAAATATATAAAATATACAAATGTTTATTTTTTTATATATATTATATATTTATAGAGTGAGAGAGAGAGATTTTTTTATTTTATTTATATGTAGGTAAATATATAATATTGTCTACCTTTAAAAAAAAAAAACACATAAAATCGTAAATATTAAACATAAAGATAATTATTATTTAGGTCGGCTCAAATAATAAAATGTATAAAATATACAAATGTTTGCTTTGGTCATTTTTTTGTAATTATTTTTTAAAAACACACGCACATAAGGAAACATAAAATATATATAATACATCCACATAAACATTTGTGTATTTTATATATTCTATTTTTTATTATAAATTATTTAAGAATTTATTTTTATAATTGTAATACATTCTTTTTATAATTATAAAAAAATGTTTTACTTGTGATTATTGTATTAGAATTAATGGGAACATTTTGAAAATACTATATATTTGTGTCAAAATAATATAAAATAATAAGCATACACACACACATAATTTATGCATATATATATATATGTAAATACACACACATATACACACACACACACAACCCCCACACACACATATACATACATACATAGAGTAAGAGTATATAGTATAGGTCAGATTAGTAGTTTCTGGGTGTCATTGCAGTATTAACAGTGTTGAGATAGAAGACTACTGCCGTTATACCCATTATACCTCATCCTCTCTCATGCAGAGATTCGCTCCTGCGTGGATGACTTTGCCAGTGCTGTGTGTGTGTGTGTGTGTGTGTGTGTAACATGTAGATGATGATTCATGCTCTCCCAAGAAAAACACACAGGCTGCCAGTGGTTTGCGGATAGCAGCGCTCCACCGGGGAGCCGAGTATATTTATTCAACAGTCCTGTTGACCAGAGGAGCACCTCCATGTGTGCTTGTGAATGAGTGTGGAGGGGAAAACCCTGAGGAGAAGGTCCAGCTGTACAAATCGAGAGAAACAAAGATGAGTCAAGTCTACATGAAAGAGACGAGAAACAATGAGTCAGTTTTCTGAGATCTCACATTCAGAGTTGTTGAAGACAATGAGTCTCGTTCACTAATCGTCATGTGCTTATGTGTGCAGAAGCTTCTCACGCAAAATCTTCTCACTCATTCTAATATCATTTTATAAATATAGTTTTTCGTCACTATTGTTATTCAGTTTCTCAGTTTCAATTGCATACATGTTTTTGCATAAAACACTTTTGCTTAATATATTCCATAATTCGTAGGCTCATCATTTTTAATTTTATTTAATTAAAATGTATTGTTTTTTTATTTATTTTATTATTTTATTTTATTTTATTTTATTTATTATATATTTTTTTTTATTTAATTTAATTTTTAAATTATTTTTTTATATATATATATATTTTTTTTATTTTTTTTTTTTTTTATTTGTGTGTCTGTGTTGAAGTTAAACACAGTGTGATATCTGCATTTGATTTTATACTCTCATATATGTTCGTGCATATACGGTTGGCGAATGACATCCAATATTCGCTATATGGAGCCACTATATTATTTTATTTTATTTTATTTTATTTATTATATATATTTTTTTATTTAATTTAATTTTTAAATTTTTTTTTTATATATATATATATTTTTTTTTATTTTTTATTTTTTATTTGTGTGTCTGTGTTGAAGTTAAACACAGTGTGATATCTGCATTTGATTTTATACTCTCATATATGTTCGTGCATATACGGTTGGCGAATGACATCCAATATTCGCTATATGGAGCCACTAGTGCACAAATGACGGCCACACCATTTCTCAGACACTCAACTTGAACCCATCAACTCAGAGATGGGCTGCTGAGCATCGATTTCTTCCGCGTCGCCTCTTCTCATGAGGATCACTGAAGTGTGAGTGTCTTTAAACCGCCCCAGAGGACAGTTTTACTGCTCAAAGGTTGCTCGTTCATAACGTGGGAGACTTTAGTGCGGTTCTCAGTTTAGTATCAGATGTTTCTCCTAAACATTAAAGTTATTAAAATGCAAATGAGTAGACATACAGTAGCAGTAAGGAGCTATAAAATTATGGTGGATAGTAGATCAGATCGTTTGATCATTTTATTTGAGTTCATATTAAGATAATTGATCGCAGACTGATCTTGGCAAATCTGAGTACAGTTTGAGACATTATTGAGAAGCTCTAGAAGAGACATGAGATTTCCAAGGAGAAACATCTGAAATTATTATGAAATGTATTAAATATGACAGAATCCTGAATTCCAGACAGAATTTGAGACATTTTTGTGAAGCTCTAGAAAAGAAATCCGAATCATCTGAAATCTCCATTAGCACCTCCATTTAATCTCATTGCTGTGTAGAAGAAACAGTTGCGATATTAACGTTTTTTTTTCTCCATTGGCACCTCAATTTGATCTTCTGAGGTTAAATTCATTAAATTATGACCAAATTCTAACAGAATTTGAGACATTTCTGAGAAACTCTAGAAATGGTTGAGTCTTTTTCTCAGGAGAAGCATCTGAAGCACCTCCAGTTGGTGTCATTGCTGTGTAGAAGAAACGATTGAGACGTTAAAGAGGTCTCTTTGTAGTTTTTGAGTAGGCAGAGGTTATATTCATTCCGTTCTGAATTTGAGACGTTTTTGAGAAGCTCTAGAAGAGACGTGGAGTCTTTTTTTGAGGAGAAACATCTGAAATCTCCATTAGCATCTGGATTTGATCTCATTGCTGTGTAGAAGAAACAATTGAGATAATAAAGAGTAGTTTTTGAGAATGCAGAGGTTAAATTCATTCAGTTATGAAAAGAATTGGAATATTTTAATGAGCCATTCCTTTAAGAAGAAGTCTCCATTGGTCTCCATTCAATCTCATTGCTTTCTTGGAGAAATGTTTCAGAGTTTTAATAGATTTGTGATTTCACTTGTGACTTTTCTGTCTTGTGTAGTCCACTTGTCACTTGTTTTGGGGGTTTTCCCTCTCGTACTTTTGTTATTTATGTCCTAATTTGGTTCTTTTTGAAGGACGCATCTCCTGATGCAGTGATGTCAGTCCACTGCTCCTGAAGAGTCGTTAAACTCTCACTCTGTAGATTTGAGGTCATCGTCTGTAGCGTCAGTTCAAAGACATCCCCGCAGACGGCTTTTATTAAAGTTAAGATGTCCGCGACTTTCTCATGACCTCACTTCTGGACCCTTTCTGAACAAAGAACAAAGGTTTACGTCAACCCGTCCACCTTTGAGACCGTCGTGGCAGGAGTGCGTGAGAGAGAGAGCAGGTTAAAGAATAAAAGCCTGCTCGTTTCTCTCCTGTCATTCTCCGTGTCGAGATGCGAATCCGTGCTGCGCCAGTGTGCGCACACACACACACACACACACACACACACAAGCAAGCCGCTGACTTGGGAAAATCAGTGAGGGGGGGTGTAAAATCCCTCTTTATCGAAAATTGGCTCTCCCAGTGAACAGCCCTCTAACAGAAATCCAGTGGGGTTTCCAAGGAAACCATTCTACGGATCTGAAACTGTGGGCAAAGCCGGAGATGAATGGCTGATTTGTAGGACACACAACAATAGCAAGGCATAATTGTACAATAATGAATGAAATCAGGGAGAAAAGAAACAAGTGGTCAGGTGATTAGTGTCCGCTGAGGAGTGAACATCAGGTGTGATGGTATGTGTGTTTGAGAGTTGGTTGTGTCATCTGAAGCTGTCACTGATTCACAATATGTATTTGATGTTTTGTTCAGCGACACTCTTAAGGTTTTTCCTTGCAGCAGATTCTTATCAAGAACTATTTTTGGTTGCTATGTTTTTTAGAGATTAAAAAAAGTAGTTGAGGTCCTTCAGATTTTGTGTTTTGGTTCATTAAAACATTCAAACATAGATGTGTTTCAGAGGAACTAGAGATGTAATGAAGGTTCTTCAGTGGTTCCTTGTTGCAGGTTTATGTCAAGGGCCATTTGTGTGAAATTAGAGATTGAAAAAGTAGTTGAGGTCCTTCAGATTTTGTGTTTTGGTTCTTTAAAAAATTCAAACATACAGTAGATGTTTTTCTTAGGAACTAATGTTTTAATAAAGTTTATTCAATGGTTTCTGGCAGCAGGTTCAAGTCAAAAACCATTTTTGGTCTCTATGGGGTTGTAGGGCTTTAAAAAGTAATTTTGTGCCTTTCAAAGGAACTAGAGATTTTTTAATGGTTCTTTGCAGCAGGTCCATGTCAAGAACCATTTTTCATGTTCTATGGATTTTGGAAATATAGGAATATCTGTGGATATCTTGTAGTTTCTTCAGAACAGTGTTTTGGTTCCTGGGTTCTTTAAAGCACTCAAGCATAGCAGGTTTTCTAAAGAACTAGTGATTTAATAACAATCACCTTCAGGTTCATATAAAGAATCATTTTTGATTGCTGTTTGTTTTAGAAGTTAAAATGTAGTTGTGGTAGTTTCCTCAGATCAGTGTTTGGTTCCTGGGCTCTTTAAAACACTAGAACAAAGAAGGTTTTCTAAGTAATTAGAGACCTAATAAAAGATCTTTAATGGTTTCTTGCTGCAGGTTCATATCAAGAAAGATGATTGGTTGTTAAATGGGTTTTCGGAGATAAAATGTAGTTGAGATTGCCTAATAGGTTCTTTAGATAAGTGTTTTGGTTCCTGGGTTCTTTAAAACACTCGAACAACAGGTTTCTAAGGAAATACAGATTTTATAAAAGCCCTTTAATGGTTTGTGGAAGAAGGTTCATGTCAAGAACCATTTTTGTTTTGGAAATAAAAAAAGTAGTTGTGGTTCTTTAAATCAGTGTTTTGGTTCATGGGTTGTTTAAAATGCAAGAACAGGGATGGGTTTTCTAAGAAATTAGAAATTTTAATAAGGTTATTTTAGGTTCATTTAGCTGCAAATGCCTTTTTTTATTTTAAATTGCAACCTTTTTTAGAGAACCAATCCAATTTCTGTGAAGATTCCCAGTTTTCCAGGTCATGGACCCATTAATTTCCAGGATTTTTCCGGTTATTCTGGTCCCCAAGACAACCCAGTTCTCTGTTCTTGTGATGATATATTTACTTATATTATATAGCCAGTGTTCTTTATTTTACATTACAGCACGGTGCAGCCTCACTTTGCATCTTGTAACATGGAGGAAAGCATTGAAAATATCCAGAAAATTAATTTTGGCTCAAATTTTTGGTCTGTTTTCCTGTAAGGCAAAGGATTTGAAATTTGAAGTGTGCATCATTGCTAAAAGTAGATTTTTATTATCAACTTTTAGAAGCACACTAGCATATACAGATGATCTCAGAGCTGTTGACACTGACTATAAGATGCAAAACTTCAATTTTAATATGAATCACTATGTTTAACTGATTCCCGAAAAAGGAGTTTCCTCCACAATCCCGTCATCTTTAGATCCAGGACTGACCCGAAATGAAGCTCCACGGCTTCAAACAGGACACACGTGCCCACGCCGGGCCCGATAGTGTATCTGTGATCATTAGAAGCCCTCTCTTCTGATGAAGGGTAATTGCCTCACCGTGTAACATGTCCCAGAGCCTTTAAACTCAGGCAAACTGCTGGAAGTTTTTATGGCTGGAGGTAATTGGTTCCAGGTGGTGCTGGGAAACCGAAGGCCTTGGGCTGGACGAGCCCCTCCAGGTTCGTCTCTTGTCCGTTTCCCCCCGAAATCAAGCTTTTTACCTTCTGTTTTATCAGGGCATCCGTCCCAGCACCTCATCGAGAGCGGCCATCGCCGTTACTCCCTAAATAGAACCCATATCTGCGGCGAACATGTGGTTGTGTTTTAATCAATGTTTATAGTTTGATTGATGTAGCGTCAAGGCCGAAGTTGGACCCGCTGTCTTTTGTTGTTTGTCAAGCGCTTGTGTAATGTAAGTTCTGTTCCAGAATCTAGTGAGCTGCACTGCTGTCTATATAGGCCGCATGCTAACTGAAATGGACAGAGTTTGATGTTATTATGGTGCTTGGCTAATGGAACGGTAATCTAATAATCTTGAAACTGCACAGAACATGCAAATAGTGGTCCGTTTTTAATTAGAGTGAATTGTTTTGTCTATACTTTTTGAAATTGGATTTTTTTTTTTTTTTTTACGTATATTGTATATAAACATTTTAAATGATTTATACTTATAATCAAGATTTCTCCTCCAGGGTGACAATATTCAGAAATAAATACTAGCTTACTATTGGATACTGTGCAGTATGTACTGTATACTTTTTTTTAGGGATGCACCGATACCACTTTTTCCAGTACTCGCCCGATACGATACTTAGATTTTTGGTACTTGCCGATACCGAGTACCGATACCAATATTTTTATTGCATTTGTAAATGTTTAAAATATTGGGTTAAGAAACCAAAAGAGTATGTATAATGTTAGTTGGTTAACTTCATTTATCAAATAGATACAGTCAAGCCAAAATGTATACCTTCAACATTTCTCACATTATAACAGTTTATTCGCTATAGTTTAGAAAATGGTAATCAAATATGACAAGAACTCGGAGTTAAACTGTGTCAGAACAAATTCAGCTTGATCATGTCAGATAACTTTGATAGAAAGGTATGTAATAGATTACAATCAACCAAAAATTATTCAGACAGCTGTTAGTATGACAGTATTTACACAACTATCAATACTTAGTCGGGCAACCCTTAGCCTCAATGACCAATACCAGTATCGGTATTGGGCCGATACTGGTACTGGTACCGATACCGATACCGATACCAGTATCGGTATCGGTGCATCCCTACTTTTTTTTAAATACGTATGCAGTAATAATGATTTCAGTAGTATGTAACCGTAAATATAAATCTTTCTCACAACTTCATTTAAAAGTTTATTCTGCATTTTTTTGTCTTTTTTGGCAGTTTTCCAATCAAATAATGAGTCAAACGAGAGATGTAGCTTTAAACCACCATTCCAAAGTTTGAATCAGGAAGATTTTAAAATAAATTAATACTTTTATTCAGCAAGGATGCATTAAATTGATCAAAAGTGTCAGAATAAGAAAAAATTCTAATAAAATAGAAGAGAGCTAGTGTCTGAGCAGATTGAGAAAGGGCCATTTGTGTGTGTGTGCTTGTGTGTGTGTGATTGTGACTTAATCTCAGCAGGTGAAAGCATTCTGTGCAAGGCTTCCTCACTGACATACAGCAGGTGTGAAAGATAAGCACTCCCTCTCATCCCTGTAGTTTCAACAAGGTTAGAGTTCCTGGTACATGTTCCTGGTCTTGCTTAGATCGATTCATCATTGATCGAAAATGGGCAAAGAGGCGGGATGTGGGTGGAGCTGGTTGCTGAAACCACGCCCACCTAGCTCGACGGGGGTGACAGAAGCGGCAATCCACCTGTCACTCAAGTGGCCACACCCTTAATTATGCAGAACTTTAAGGCTTAATATAATTTAAATGGATGACCCCCCCTCACAGTAGTCATGAAGGGCAAAATTAGCTATATAGACCAAAACCACTTTTTGCACCAGGTTGTAAACATGTTTTTTTCTGCTGTAAAGTTGGCCATTTTAACATGGGGAGTCTATGGGACTGACACCCTTTTGGAGCCAGCCTCTAGCGGCCAGACGATGAATTGCAGTTTTAATCACTTCCGTGTTGGTTTCACGAGAGAGAGCGAAAGGTTGCCGCTTGGTATGCACCTGTGAACCGTACCTAAGTCAGCTTATAAAGGGTGGTCTGGGGTATGGTTCATGTGAACTCCGGTGCGGTTTGCTGCTGATGTGAACGCAATTGTACCAAATTGTGGAAGTGAACCGCTATTAATGACATATATTTGATAAAAATTTGTGTTTGTGTGTGTGTGTTTTACTCACTTTCCTGCTGAACATGATTGACGTGCTGCAAGCAGAGCGCTGTATATCTCATTTCTGTTCACCTTCAGCATTCTTTAGAGCATTTGCAGTACATTCGTTAGACAGACGTAAGTGCCGTTATGTACTGAAGCTTTGGAAACAAAACCAACAGTTCAAAAACAAATATATAAAAGTGTATATTTTGCCGCCTTCTCCTGCGCTGTCGTTACTAAGCAGCAGGGTAAACAGCTGCTGGCTTAATGATGCAAAAGAACCGTGGTTCGGACCCAAATAAAATAATATGAACGCAGTCCAGCGGGGGCAGGGGGAGGGGGGAGCAATCGAACTCGGGTTCGGACCATGCAATCGAACCGAATATGAAAGCACCCTAAGAGATTTGTTTTGCAGCTTCGTTAATTCTAACGAGAGTTTTTGCATAAATTGTGCTAGACTAGACTAACATTATCGTCCTTGGTGTGAACGGGGGGTGTGAATACTTGCATGACTTGCGTATGTCACCAAGATGAGTGCGCTGCTTTTAGACGACTTTGATTCCACTGAAGAAAGTTGTTTGTGGCTAATGGGCTTCCCATTGAGCATGTAATTCTGGGAGACAGCCTTTGTCTCTCAACTTTCAGCTGAACATGTGCCTGCCGCAAGGAGATTTCGACAAGGCCTCAGCATATTTTTTACGGATTTTGCGAGAGATCAGCGTCTCTGCTAAGATTTCGACTTGAGAGGCTTCACAGGTTTTGTTCTCGGCAGACAACACATTACATGGCAGAGCGCTTTCTGCACCGCATGCTATTCTCAATGGCTGCGTAATGGGATGCAGTAACATCACACAACTTTGCCAAATGTTTTGAGGATAAGAGCTGTGTTTGCTTATCTAATTGCTGTTTAATAGAAAATAAAGCAGCAAGCCACAAGAGGTCATGTGTATTAGTAATTATACCAGAGTTAAAGGAAAAATTAAACTGATTTGAAATAATTTTCTCTCCCCCAAATAACCTTATTTTATGCACACATCACAAAAAGGATATGTTTAGTTCAGTGTTATTTGAGTATTATTTCTGTGCTGTTTTATTTTTTTTATTTCATTTTTATATTTTCTTTTTTTTGAAGGTTTACTAATTTTGTGTTTGTTTAAACCATTTTTATAAATTTATTAATATTTCTATATAGATTTAATTTTTATATTTTCAGTTTTCAGTTTTACATTTTAATTTAGTAATTGTATGTGCTTCTGTCATTTTTATGCATTTAAATATTTCTATATAGCTAATTTTTGTTGTGTGCTTTTGTCTTTTGTTTATTAGTTTTATTTTTTGTTTAATATTTCTTTATAGTTTTAATGATTTTTTATATTTCCAGTTTTTTATTCAAGTTTCAGTATTTTTATGTGCTTTTGTCTTTTTGTATTAGTTTTATTTTTTTTCATTTATAGATTTATTTATATTTATTTTTTTTAGTTTTAGTAATTTTTTTAGTATTTTTATTTCAGTTTTGTTTTGCCAAGCAGCATTTCTGATTTTCATTAAGTTTTTTTTATTCACATATTTCCATCTGATATTTATATTTTATTTAATTTTATTTTGGCTTTATTTTCAATATCCAAAAACAATTTTTAATAGTTTTAGTTAACAATAACAACTCTGGTTTACCTGCTTGTTAAAGTTGTTATATGCAGCAAAATTCAAATTTAAAAATTCAAACATAGTGCATCCCATTACGATCAGTTGATTTTGAAATCATTTTCTTCAAACCTGTCAAGAAGTGTTTTGAGGAATTGTTTTTGGTGCACAACAGCAAACATGGCTCATCCAATCAGATTTTAGCATTGCCATTTTCTTTTTTATAGTGCCTTATATTCAGTGGTTTATGCATCTTCTCTCATTCTTCTCCACAGGCGGCGTCTTCAGCCCTCAGCAGCTTGGGTCACGTGTACACGGCCATTGGCGACTATCCCAACGCCCTGGCCAGCCACAAGCAGTGCGTCCTGCTGGCCAAACAGTCCAAGGATCAGCTCTCCGAGGCTCGGGAGCTGGGTAACATGGGAGCCGTCTACATCGCCATGGGTGACTTCGATAACGCCGTGCAGTGCCACGAACAGCACCTGAGCATCGCCAAGAGCCTCGGCAACAAGCGCGAGGAGGCGCGTGCCTACAGCAACCTGGGAAGCGCTTACCACTACCGCCGCAACTTCGACAAGGCCATGTCCTACCACACACACGTGCTGGAGCTCGCACAGGAGCTCGAGGAGAAGAGCATCGAAATGAGGGCGTACGCGGGGCTGGGACATGCCGCCCGATGCATGCAGGATCTGGAGAGAGCGAAACAGTATCACGAACAACAGCTCAGCATCGCAGAAGGCCTGAAGGACCGCGCCGCCGAGGGCAGGGCTTCATCGAACCTGGGTGAGGGTTGGGTTACATTCTTCACAAACGATTTCTGCTGGAAGAAAACCAGACCAAGCTGGTTTGCTGGTCTTCTAGCCTGGTCTGGTTTTTAGCTACCACTGGACCAACTAAACCAGCTGCCCAAGCTGAGAGACCAGCCCAAACCAGTTAAGATCATCAGAAAACCAAAAGTTTAAGATGGCCTTTTTAGCTGGAAATAACAATAACAACATTGGTTCAAGCTGTTCTTTTGCCATATATTGAAAATGGACAGTAATTTACACTGTTGAGCACCAAAAAAAGTCAGTCTTTTAGCTGGTTTTGGGCACTTTTCAACCACTTTTGAACCAACTAAACCAGCTGCCCAAGCTGAGAGACTAGCTTAAACCAGCAAAGATCATCAGCAAACCATTTAGTACGACGTGTGTGCAAATGAAAGCCTTGTTGAAGGAACAAATCAATATTTAACTGATTATTTACTGCAGATTTAAATTTTAAACGTTCAAATATCATCACGATCAATGATGATCTTCTAGCCTGGTCAGACTGGTCTGTTAGCTGGCTTTTAGCTACTATTGGATGAACTAAACCAGCTGCCCAAGCTGAGAGACCAACCTAAACCAGCTAAGATCATCAGCCAACCAGCTTAAACTGGTTTAAGATGGCCATTTTTGCAGGAAATAACAATAACAGCATTGGTTTAGTTGAATGTTCCAGTTGCTCTTTTGCCAGATATTGAAAATGGACAGTAATTTACACTGTAGAGCTCCAAAAAAGTTGGTCTTTTAGTTAATTTGGGCACCTTTTCAGCCACTTTTGGACCAAATAAACCAGATGCCCAAGCTAAGAGACCAGTTTAATCCAGCTAAGATCATCAGCAAACCAACTTAGACGGATTCAACTCCAAAAAGGACTATAAAAGTAGTTAGTACAGCTTGTGTGCTGTATCTAATGAACAACAAACAACAAACAAGTCTAATGAAAGTTATTGGATGAACAAATTTTGAACTGATCATTTGCTGTAAATTTCAATTTGAAACATTCAAACAGGATGCATCCCATTACAATCAATGATGACCTTGTTTGCTGGTCTTCTAACCTTCTAACGTGCGTTTCCCAAAAGCATCGTTAGCTAACTATGGTGGTTCGTTCCATTGAACTCTATTGGTAACGACGGAACGTGCGACCATAGTTGCTTTTGGGAAACGCACCCCAGGTCAGGCTTGTATGTTTTTTAGCTACTGTTGGCAGAGCCGATCCTCCCTTTACGCAAAGTATGCATGTTGAGGTGGGCCCCCGAAACACCAGGAGGCCCCCTTCCTCTCAAAGATGATTTCATCTCAGTTTCGTTTTTGATTTTGGCCAGCGGTTATGAAAACATGAATGTTCTTGTAATGCGGTGCGCTGTCGCCCTTTTTACGTAACATCCAACTTAGTCAAATCATGTAATGTTGTATACATGCCTTTTTTGCTCGATACTAAAAATATATTCCATAGAGCGCCACTGAACAAATTTAAATAGTTTTGCTGAATAAATAATGAGATTTTTCACATTTCTAGGTGAACTATTCCTTTAATTAAACACAAAGCTGGCAGAAATTAAAATTCAAAGCCTCCCCAAGAAAATAAATTAAGGCCAATACATAATGTTATTAGCTTGAAATACACAGTCGTGATTGCTTTTGCGCATTGCATTTGTCTAGTTATTAAAAACAACAGCGTGAATGAATATTTATGGTTTTATTTCCAGTTCAGCGGCTCGATGACTCAGTCATCTAGAACGCGTCCCTTCCTCCTGCAGCAGGCTCTGCGGCGGCACTAAAGCATCGGTGTGCGAGACGTACGCTGGATAAATTGGAGCCGTTGAAACCAAGTGTTTCAAAGCCCATTGAATCTCTCACTCTGACTTTTATTGCTCCAATCTCACGTTCCCTCCCTCCGACAGCGGCTCCATCAATATGATCCCAAATAAATAGATGAACTCCCAAAAGAAAAATGTTGCCACAGGACTGTTAATATCAGAATGACCGTGGAGTGCACTAGATAGTGCACACTTCAGGAGTGAAATCAGGTGTTTTGTACTAGATTTCTAAATTTTTGGAGGAAAATGTGAGTGCATGACTCTCCACAATATTCATGGATTATTTAGCCCATTTTATAATAGTTGAATTTAACTTGCATATATATATATATATTTTTTAGTATTGACTACCAAAGTACTATTATGTTTTGACAATTATTATCATCAATTGCATCATAACTAGGGGTTAAGGATTCACTCATTTCCTCAATGCATCGATTACAAATCCCTCTGGTGCAATATGCATTGATCTTGAAACATGAGTCAGTCAATAATCAATTAAAAATGCTAAAAGTCGAATGAATCTAATATTAACATTATTTCATTATTTTACCCATTTTATCATCAGGCAGCAATGTTCTTTTAGTATTATTTTATTATTGTAATATTTATTCATATTTTGAATTAGCTTTTATTTTTCTATTTTCATTTTTTATTTTAACTTTAGTAATTTTATGTGCTTTTGTTATTTTATCAGTTTTACATACTTCTAAATAGCTTAATTTGTAGTTTTTTACGGTATTTTTTCATGTTCATTTTTATTATTTTTTAAATATTTATATTTTTTATTCATTTTTATTTCAGGTTTGATCATTTTACTACTTCAACTTACTTATTTCAGTTATTTGTCAAGGCAACATTTGTTATTATATTTTCTATAAACATTTAATTTAATTTTAAAAATTACAATTTCAAGTTTGGTAATTTTAGTACTTCAGCTTAAACTTTATTTATTTCAGGTAGCTTGCCAAGGCAGCATGTATATTTTTTATAATTATAATTTTTTTAAGAACTATTTATTATTTTATTTATTTTATTTATAACGTTGAGTGTTTTTAAGTTTAGGTTTTTCACCTAATATTATTATTTTTACCTTTTATTTTATTTTATTCTTTTACATCAACAACAACAACACTGTCATATTATTAGGTGAAAAACCTAAACTTAAAAACACTCAACATTATAAATAAAATTAGAAATTGTTCTTAAAAAATATAATTATAAAAAATATACATGCTGCCTTGGCAAGCTACCTGAAATAAATAAAATTGAAGTTGTTGTACTGTCATTCAGTTCGGGAAGAGTTACCTGTCAAAGTTGAATAATTATGGTTAGTGCTTTGTTCAGATCTCTAACCATAAGTATGTGCTGTAGTACTAGTTAAACCCTCACCATTGCAGTCTTTAAATTGCCATCTGTTCTATTTGTGCAAACTCGAAGTGTTGATGGATTTGCATAGTAGCACGAGGAAGTCCGTAGGGTGATATTTATGTCCTGTGAAGCTCTCGTGGAAAAAAATGAAATCAATTTCTTTCCCCTTTTGCGTACAGCCATGATAAATTTGTATTGAAAGTGTGCACGATCAGGTGAGGGATATATATATATATATTACTAGATTACTCCCAGCGTCTCTGAGGTTGTTACTCTGCGAACAGGTTTATTGTTGAGAGCTAATGATGTAGGAGAGGATGCACAGATGAGATGCGCTCGCGGTGAGTAATGCGTCCTCTGCAGACTCATGCTAAGCTTTAGAAAATGCAGGACCGCCAACATCCCAGCACTCCTTCAATCACCCGCCATGACTCCATCTGATCGATCCGAATTATTAATAGCTGGAAGGGCTGAGCGAAAAGTAGCGCTTATAAAATTAGCAATCTCACGCGGTGAGAGACCTGGAAGTGCACAAATTGATCTCGCTGTCAAAGGTGGAATCTGAGGAGCCAGCAGATATTTAAAGGTAAAGCAGCCGTGTTTGAGTAAAGGTTTAAGATGTTTACTCAAAGACTGATTGGGCTCAGCAAACATGTTTTATTAGCCACTCGTGTCGATATCTATAATATATGCACCTAAAAGTCATGTAGTCGATACCAGAGTGCAGCAGTCGTGTTCTGGAAGTAAAATCCCATTCATTTTCTCCATAGAGAAATTGATTTTTAATAGTAACAGATAAACCTTTCAAATAGAAGCGTCAAAATTCTGCTTTTATTTTTTAAAGAATTACTTATTTATTTGCCTTCTTAGCGTAATTGAAGCCTTACATAAAATTACATTTGATAATATTTCATAATTAATTGCATATTTAATTTAAACATTTTATATCACTTTAATATTTTGTAATAAATTTCATATTTAAAATAATTTTTCATTTAAATATGTACTTATAATCAGTGACTTTAAGTCAATAATTTTCCATTATACTGTTTTATTAGATTAGGTCATTCACAGTGCGTCATGATTATAATTGAAGCGTGCAATCTTGTACCTTTGCCTTTTTGTGGTTTGCAAATATTTTTGGCATCTAATTAAAGTTTGTAATGTTGAAGTCATTAGATTTTCTAAAATTCTGGTGAAAATTAATTGGCAAATACATAATCAAGGCTACTGAAAAAGTGAGCAGTCATGCATTAAAAAACCTAATTTTGTGATTCGTCTGTAATTTCCATAATTTTTGCCATGCATTATGGTTAGAATTTTCTCATAACAGAATTTAAGTGAACAATCTTGTGCCTTTCTTTTTTTTTATCATTTGCAAATATTTTTAAAGTCATTTTGACAAATGTTCTAAAATTCTGAAGAAAATTCATTTGAAAAATATGCAATCAAGGCTATTAAAAAATGCACATTCAAAAGCCTAATTTTGTGATTTGTCCATAATTTTTTACAATGCATGGTTATAATTTCATTATGACAGAATTTATTTGCAAATATTTTTGGCTTATAATAAAAATGTTTAAGTAATTTGACCAATTTTCTGAAAATCTGGAGAAAATTAATTGGAAAAATACAGATTCAAGGCTATTAAAATGTGAGTGAAGTGAAGTGACATGTGGCCAAGTATGGTGACCCATACTCGGAATTAGTGCTCTGCATTTACCCATCCAAAGTGCACACACACAGCAGTGAACACACACAAACCGTGAACACACACCCGGAGCAGTGGGCAGCCATTTATGCAAATTCAAAAGCCTAATTTTGTGATTTGTCCATAATTTTTTACAATGCATGGTTATAATTTCATTATGACAGAATTTATTTGCAAATATTTTTGGCTTATAATAAAAGTTTGTAATGTTTAAGTAATTTGACCAATTTTCTGAAAATCTGGAGAAAATTAATTGGAAAAATACAGATTCAAGGCTATTAAAATGTGGGCAGTTATACATTAAAAAACCGGATTATGTGATTCATCCATCATTTTTTTCAATATGCACTCATAATTTTTCAGTTTGACCACAGTGGCAGTAGTCCATACTAAGAATACTATAGAAAAGCTGATTTCACAGCATTTTCTTTCTTACATTGGGCAGTTATACATTAAAAAACCGGATTATGTGATTCATCCATCATTTTTTCAATATGCACTCATAATTTTTCAGTTTGACCACAGTGGCAGTAGTCCATACTAAGAATACTATAGAAAAGCTGATTTCACAGCATTTTCTTTCTTACATTTTAGTAATGACTATAAAAGTAAGATTGCTTTTCAGTAAGTATTAATAATTTCATCATATTTCAGCTCAAAGGTCTGTCCGTCCAGCACACCCGAACCACGTCTCCCTCTGCTGCAAGCCCAGAAAACACCTTCTTTCCCGCTCAGGAGTATCGCTTTAATGCTCCATCTCGACTCATATTTTATTAAAACAGGTTTTGAGTTTGGTTGTTGTTGCGATATTTAAGCCCTAAGCAGCGTGAATCTGATCCCTGCTGTGATAGTGCTGAGTGGACGGTAACCAGAGGCTCTATTCTCCTCAGCGAGAGCCGCAGGCCATAAGCACAGACTTCACACCGCGGTCAGAAGCGTGAGAAGACGAGCATTCGAGAGTGTGCAGATGGCTGAAGCAGTATGTTTGTGGGTTCAGAAGTGTGTGTGTGTGTGTGTATGTGATTCAGGAGGGTTATCAGTCTGGGTTGTGTGTTATTAGGGTTTCAGTATTGTTAGTATGTTTTAGTGTGGTTAGCAGTAGAGCTGCGCAATTTGGGAACAAATCGAAATGTATAAGTTATTATTTTGATTATTATTATTATTACTAAAAATAAACTAAATATGAAATATTACTTGAATTATTTAATTGTAAAATTACGAAAAATATTTAAGAAAAATCGAATAATAACAACAATCATATTTCAGTTTTCAGAACAATATTATAATGACAATAATATTAATGACTTAAATATTGTTAGCAGTAAGTGTGTATGCAGTAGGGATAGAATTAGGGGGAAAATCGAATTGATTTTTGCAATTATTAAGAGCTGCGCAATTTGGAAATGTATTATATATATCAAAATGACTATAACATAATTATAATGGAAATAAATTGTATTATTATGATTATTATTACTGAATCAAATATTAAAATAAAAATATGACTTGTATTGTTTCACTATAAAATTAAGAAAAAGAATATTTGTGAAAAAGAATATAATAATGATCATTTTTAATAATAATTTAATAATAAGTTTTGCAGTGTTTATTTGTAGAGATGCACAATTTGGCCAAAATTAATTGCAAATATATATATCTATATAACTATAAAATAATTCTAATAATTATTATAGTATGATTATTATAATTACTAAATAAATATGTTAAATAAAATAAGAAATATTACCCTACTTGTAATGTTGTTATTTCACTGTAAAATTAAGATTTTTTTTTTTTTAGTACAATAGTAAAATGTCAATACTAATGTTTATGGCTTAAGTACTATTAGCTGTGTGTGTGTGTGTGTTTCAGTAGGTTAACAGTTGTGTGGGAAATTTTCTCTCACGACTCTTGTTTCAGAACATTACACGTTGTTGATTTTCATTTTCTACGCTCCATAGCTGTAGGCAGAATATTAGCCGGTTTATCTCATTTCTTTTTCCTTAGATGAATATTCCGAGTCATTTAAAGACCCATGGAGCAGCTTTAGAACTAATGCTCCTCTAATGTAGTGAATAGCTTCTCATGAAGTAAAGCAAATCATTATCTTTTAATGAAAATCCACACTGGTTGAAAAAGTTGTGCTCATGCTTAGTTAGTTCTGGGTAATCAGGTTTAGATATTTCATACTGTCCATTCATAAATTTATGAGAATTTAAATGTGCCTAACAGTTTGGAAAAATCTGGAACAAAAATAAATATATTACCATTTAGAAAATTTTATATTTATTAATTTTTGTTTTAAAATATCATTATTATTTTTATAATTATTTATATAATAATTATAAAAGTTTGCTTTGCTATAAGTTTGATTGCATCATATAATAATTGCTGTTAATAGTGTTCAACGTCTTTTCAATGAATTCAACGTTCAATGTATTTTCCGTACATTTCTGCCATATGTACATTAACTGACAGTCACCACTGATAAGCTTCTACTAAATATATTGTAGTAACTTAATTTTCTGTTGCTTTGCAACGATTTGTATCGTGAAAAGTGGTATACAAATAAACTTGAATATAAGAAATAATATATAAAATAATATTATATGAAATATATTAAATATTTGATAAGACAAGCACTGTTTGGTTAATGATAAACAACTCACCGTAACATTCTCCAATCCATTAGATTTGCATCACCGAGGGGTTTTATAACTCAGGGCGCTCACCCCTTTTCGAAATTACAAGTGTGAAACGTTGCTTAAAGAACCGTTAAAAGCATCATTAGCACAAGGTTAAAATGCATTACCCCTGGGTTAAGTGTAGTGCGTAAAGCCCGTTTGATGTGTTGCTTTGACAGTCGTTACCAGCGGTCACATTTGAGGCCCTGTTTTCACAGACAGTCGTTTAGTGCCGTCTCCAGCACACTGCGGCAGTGCAAGTATGCGAAAGTGCGCCAAAACCACCAGGGATATAGCGGAAATGCAGTATTTGGAAATTCCAAAATAGATCTTCAAAACGGTTCGAAAATTCCAAAGAATTCCGAAGGCCAGACTCCCGTTACTCAGACATTAAGAAGGTGTTTATCAACAATCTGCGGCTGGTAAAAAACACTAACCGCGCTTTGCTTTGCTAAAAGTGGAAGCAGAGAATAAACCCAGCTTCTTCTGCGAGAGACTTAATGTAAAATTAATGCATCTGGCAAACTGTTGCCAGCCGCAGTGTTCAACTGTTTTACTCTTCGTCTGAAGCCAACAACAAAGATGACCCTAGACTCGCAAGAATCTTCAAAGTCTGCCATTTGTTTGTCCCCATTTTCCCTAGGGTTTTTCAAGACTGGCTCTGAGCTATAAATCATACGGCAGAATATCGGGCCTAGTTAGCGTTTGCGTTTGAATGGGAGGAGACGAGACGGGAATGGTTTTGAGAGACAGACAGGAATCATAACAAAGGAAAATAGCTGTGGAACAGACATGCCTGCTGAAATACAGCTGCACTTACTATTATTATGTTTTTGCTTTCCGTCAGCCGCTTCTTATTGCAGTCACTTTGCGTACAATTTTGGTTTCCGTTAAATAAGGAGAGCGTATGTTTGAGGTGAAGACATTAAGAGGGGTCGTTTCGAGTTGCCAGTGTTTTTCTGCCTTTTTCTGCAAAATGAATCACAACATCACAGACTTTGTTTTGAAGCAAAAATATGTTTGAAAATTTGAATAAAAGACAACTCTATAGCAGAATTAATCTCATTTCCCATGAAACATTGCAGATGGCAACAATACTACAATATACAACTGCTGACTTGTGTTAATTTCTAGTTATAAAAACAAAACTTTACTTAAGTTTTAAAAAATTAGTTTTATGGTCAAATTTTTTATAGTTTGTTATATTTTCATATTTATATAGACATATGTGACCCTGGAGCACAAAAGCAGTCTTAAGTCGCTTGGGTATATTTGTAGCAATAGCCAAAAATACATTGTATGGGTCATATATATATATATTTATTTATTTATTTATTTATTTATTATAAATATTTAAAAAAAATATCTTCTTACTGGGAATTTGTCAAATTAAGCACACACACAAAAAAAAGAAATTTCCTCCCTTAACCCAGACGTTGCGCTCTGTATGCTCATTACTTACTCATTTGACAGACATATAGCCCATATTTGATATATTTGATAGTCACATAGCCCTTTTGAGCTTAACATCTTTCATGCATGTTTCAAAATTGTCATCATGACATGATTTTGACATGAAATCAGAGTAAATGCGTTCTATTATTAAATGTACTATATTAAGAATTTAACACATATCTGATGACTGCTGGCTTGATCGGTTTCATTTAGTTGTCAAAATCTCGTCAGGAAGTCGAGCTTTAAAAGCGAGTCCACGCTAAAGCTAATTAATCCGGAATGTCACAGCCTTTACAGAGCGGGAACGCTTAAAAAGCGACAGCTATGTAATGAGTTCAAGTAGGACATCTCAGTAAAAATAAAATAAAAAAGTCATGGCGTTTCAGTCATTTGGGGTTGAAGATTGTGCCATTTGAAGATTAAATTACTACATTTCACATGCATTCGGGCAAAACGACCGCCTGGGGAGGGAAGTATTTTTAATGTTTGTTTGAAGGGCTGCCCATCACTCATTCCACATAGCAGGGCATCAAAGCTGAAAAGACATCCTCAAACATCCCACTTCTGCTAATGTAGGCAGAGGCTCTTAGAGTCTAGCTTCTTTTTTAGCCAAATACTGCAGTTTTGCAATTATTATTCACCCCTTAGAGCAGACGCTGAGGAGTTTTTAACCTTTTCACTGACCTCCGATCAGTCTCAGATGCTGTTCCCCAGTCTCATCCTACCCTCTCCTGTGTGTCGGCTCTGGGGATTTAACTGTAACAATGGGGCCATATGGAGGGGCGTAAATTTCGTCTTACAGTAAGGGGGGAGGGGCAGGTAAAGTTGTTATTGCTAAAATAGCAGACTCATCGAAAAATACATTGGCATCATCTGTATTAAAGAAAAAATAATCACTTCATCCGCTGTTTAAGTGAATAAAATAGCCTTGACAGCCGAGCTCCACAACTATTGACTTTTTCTCACTCACCGGACTTGTGTGTGTAGGTGATGCAGGGTTGCCAGGTTTTCGTAAAACCCCCCCGCCCAATTGCTACTCAAAACTAGCCCAAAACTAGCCCAATCACGTTTTGAGGGGGGTTCCTCGGTAAAAATCGCATTCCGGGGGGGTAAAATACACGTTTTTCTACTGGGTTCCACTGGTAAAATTCGCATTCCAGGAGCTAAATATCACGTTAAGGATGCTTCAACCCGCGGAAATGAAAAACAACTCATGGCAACAGTGTTAAAGTAGCCCAATTCGACTTGGCAACACTGATTGATGTAAAAGACGAAAGCAGGCGTTTGGACCAAAGCACTGTGAGGCAAGGGAGGGGGAGACTCAAAATGTTTCTAAACTTAAAACGCATTTTTGCCCCGTTTGCGTTTGTGTTGTTTTACTACTTACAAAGTTATTTAAAGTATAAAACATTGTTATTTACAATACACAGCGTGGTTTTTAATCATGTTTTTAGGGGGGACAACCCCCAGATAGGGGGGGTCCTGTCCCCCCCCCCCCCGGGATTTCTGCCTATGACCATATGCAGTCCTGCAGCGACCACAGGTGACCGTGTAATCCTCTTAACTGACCTATCAAAGGGGTGCTCTTTTTGCTTGTAGCCTTGACCCCGTTCTTAATACGAAATGCTGAAGATAAAGCTGACTGTGGTGTGATATAGTCGCAAAAGCGAGCTATCATGCTGTTGCTTAAATTATGCAAATGTGCATCTTTTTTAGCTGTAAGCAAACTGTTTATATTTATATATTTTAATATAATTTTTGTTATTTTGTTTTTATTAAAATTTTATTATAATAAAATTTTAAATATATTTAAATTTTATTAAAATTAATTACCAAATTATTTAAGTGAGTAAATAAATAAATATAATTTTACATGTGCATGTTTTAGTATTATGAATTTTAAGCCAAGTTGCATACCACCAGGGGCACTCAGCGTGCCACATTTTTAGAACAACTGCTGTAAATGATCCATTAGTTTAAGTAGTTTGTGCACATAAACACTCCCTACTGTTTGTGAATTAATAGCAGTCCCTTCTGTTAATTTGCAGACAGTCGGGAGTATTTATGTCCTGACAGTGTAGAATTGTTCAGCTCAGCATTTCTATTTTTAGCTCAAGGAAGTTTTTTAGGTCGTGTTAGCACCGTCTGTTGTGTTCCTAGCAGTCACATTAAATAGAGCCAGTATAAAAGTGTTTAAAAGTACAAGCAGGATCAGTCATTTAATAAAAACAAACCTAAAGGTGTTGGTTTCTTTCATCAAAGGTTTTTGTGTCTGGCACGTTTCACTGCACACGTCTCAAAGGATGCATTTTCAAACAAGCTTTTGTCTGAAGCTTTGCTCGCTGATAAATGAAGAATCATGGGGTTAAGTATTGATAATTAGCCACTGAAGACTGGGGCTTTTTTAGAGGAAATATTTGTGAATAGAGAAGAGCTCTAATGGGCCTTCCATGTCAGGATACCAGCTTGGCACTGGATCTAATTGGATTTACCACATGCTGGTAATCCTGGCTTGACACATGAGTATTGACACTGAGCAGATGGGCAACCCCTCACCCATTCTGATACCCCCCGTCGCCTCCTGCTTCCACACACACAGAAGAACACGCTTGTGGCCCGTGACTCAGTCAGCAGACCGAACGAGTTCCCATAAGATGACAAACCACTCTGTCAACAGTGGCTCCACGACTCTCTAAAAAACACTTTATGTAAGTCTCACACGCTACTTGCCTCCGATGTGTTTTCATTGGCATCCTATTCCCAGAGCTAATTTTCGGGTCAGCCGGCATCTCTGACAATTACATAAATGGTCGCCACAGACTTCCCAGTTGTGCACCACTGACACTTCTTGTTTTCCACTCATCCCAGCAGTTTTCCTTATCCCTGATACTTAGCTCTGACTTTCAAAGGAAAATAAACCTGTTTAAAGCATACAGAGATGTGGTGTGGACCACAATTAAAGTTTCCCAATGCTGGTGCCCTCAAACCCTTTTTCCATCAGAAGTGTTCATTAACCCTTTTCCTCCCCTGTTCCTCTACTTTCCCCAAAGTACTGAACTGGAACCGGAGAGGCGGGACTGTAATATTATGACGGTAATGATCATTTTGTGGAAAAGTGGTACATTAGGGGGACCCAAAATTTGCAAGAAGTCTCCCAGGACTGAGCAGATCTGGCTGTTTTGACTGTCATAGCCTCATACTGGCATATCTTTGGGGTGCAGAACTTTGATTGAAGGCGAGTCGAAACTACACAAATCAGATCAGATCTCCATTTTAATTAAAAGATAGTTCGACAAGTATCAGTGGGCTTTCTCAGATCTTATTCCCTTTTTTCCAGTTGGATGATTTGCTTGGGGTACATTGTAGTTCAGGGCATTTTTAAATGTAAACTTAATCTTTAGCCTCTTTTATACAGATCGAAGATATCGAAAAGCCATTTCGGTTATCCCGTGAAGCATGATAAGCACAATTCGACTGAATGAAACTATTCTTTTCTTCTTTACAGGAATCATTCACCAGATGAAAGGGGACTACGAGACCGCTCTGAAGCTGCACAAGGCTCATCTATCCATCGCCCAAGAGCTAAACGACTATGCCGCCCAGGGAAGGGCATACGGAAACATGGGCAACGCTTACAACGCCCTCTGTGCCTTCGACCAGGCCGTGCGCTACCACCGCCAAGAGTTGCAGATTTCCATGGAGGTTAACGATCGTGCCTCGCAAGCTTCGACGCATGGGAACCTGGCGGTGGCATACCAGGCTCTGGGGGCGCATGATCGGGCCTTGCAACATTACCAGAATCATCTAAACATTGCCCGAGAGTTGAGAGACATCCAGAGTGAGGCTCGTGCCTTGGGCAACTTGGGTAATTTCCACTGCTCTCGGGGAGAGTTTCCCCAAGCCGTACCCTACTATGAACAGTACCTACGGCTTTCCCCGGACTTGCAGGATATGGAGAGCGAAGGTAAGGTCTGTCACAACTTGGGATACGCACACTACTGTCTGGGAAACTTCCAGGAGGCGGTGAAGTACTACGAACAAGATCTGGCACTTGCTAAGGACCTCCATGACAAGTTAAGTCAAGCCAAAGCTTACTGTAATCTGGGCCTGGCCTTCAAGGCTCTTGGCGACTACAGCAAGGCAGAGGAGTGCCAGAAGTACCTTCTTTCCTTGGCGCAGTCGCTGAACAACTCGCAGGCTCGATTCCGCGCCTTGGGCAACCTGGGAGACATCTTCCTTTGTAAGAAGGACGTTCCCGGAGCCGTCAAGTTTTACGAGCAGCAGTTGTCCTTGGCGCACCAAGTCAAGGATCGCAAGATGGAGGCAAATGCCTACGCTGCATTGGGAGCCGCCTACCGAATGCTACAGAAGTTTGACAAGGCCTTAGGGTACCACACCCAGGAACTGGAGGTGTACCAGGAGCAGGGCGACATCCAGGGAGAGTGCCAGGCTCATGGACACCTCGCCGCCGTCTACATGTCTCTTGGAAAGTACACCATGGCCTTTAAATGCTACGAGGAACAGCTTGAGCTTGGCCAGCGACTGAAGGACCCCAGCATTGAAGCCCAGGTTTATGGGAACATGGGTATTACGAAAATGAACATGGGAGTAATGGAGGAGGCCATTGGCTATTTTGAGCAACAGTTGGCGATGTTGCAGCAGCTCAGTGGCAACGAGGCCGTGCTGGACCGTGGTCGTGCTTATGGGAACTTGGGAGACTGCTATGACTCGCTGGGAGATTTTGAAGAGGCAATTAAGTATTATGACCAGTATCTCTCCGTGGCACAGAGCCTCAACCATATGCAGGACCAGGAGAAGGCATACAGAGGTCTTGGTAATGGACACAGGTAAGAATTCAAGACCATTTTTGTGTTATTTTTCATTTTACACTGACCCCAAAACATACTTGGACACACAAACGACACTTTGATATGTCGAAAACAGATCAAACCATGTTGCATCTGCAAACAATTGATTTTTACTTGTTTTACTTTCAAAATATCTTTAAAATATGATACAGATACATATAAATATATTCAGACTTATTTTCATAGTTTGCATCTTGAATATAAGTGTATTTTGTCTCACGACACTGGTAGATTTTTTTACTTTTTAACTTGTTTATACCTAAAATAAGTGTAAAAATATGCCAGTGCAGTGAGACCAAATACACTTGGTTAAAAAACAAGGCCTAATATCTTATGCAGTGTTGCATCTCGACTAAATTATATCTTGTTTTAAGGGTTTTCAAATATTTTAACTGGAAAACAAGTCAGAAATTCTTAAGAACTGATTAAGATGTCTCGATTTAGTGTCCTGAACTGAATTTGTGGTAAATGCATCTTGAGATTATCTTATACCTTGAGAGAATTGTTTCGATATTTTAGCTGGAAAATAAGATAAATACTTATTTTGCAGTATATACCATGTACATGTTTTGATTTAAAACCTAACATACTTCTTTTAGTGAAATGCCTCTTGATTTGATATTCTGTTATCTGATCAGATAGCATTCATACATTTTTAAGTGACTTAAAAGGATAGTTCACCCAAGAATGAAAATTGTTATGATTTGCCTTCAAGTTGTTTTAAATCTGTATCTTTGTTGAGCAAAGAAGATATTTTGAACAATATTTCTGTTTTTATTCATGCAAGTTGATGGGATTCAGAACAACACTGGACACCATTGACTTTCATTTTTATTTAGATTGACAGGAGTATGAACTGTTCCTTCAAGTGCCTAAATACTTTTTGACGCCACTGTAAAAAGTGTGCAAAATTACTAGTCATACTTCAATGCAATATGCTGTTAGATAAGATTAGATTTTTTTTATTTTTTACATGGTGTTAGTGATGTATTAGAATTCTGGAGCTGTGGAGTCTCGTGATGATGCAACAGGCTGCTTGTTATTCTAGTTGCTTCAGTCTGATAGAGGCACTTACTGTATCAGGGCGGCATGAGGACTGACACCATGAGGTCAGCAGGCGGACACAGAACACTCTCACAACATGCAACAGATTGAAAATGGAATTGTTTTGTATCAGAGCATGACCCCACCTTCAACATGCATGCTGAAATGACAGTACACAGGGCTGCACGCATGTACACAGAGATGCATACAGCATAAAAGCACTTTTTGTGCTTCTCACACCCAAACTGGGGAATCTGTGTCAGCAGCAGAATCTCTCCAAATGTTCACTTGCACTGTACTCTACTGTATGTTAGTGCATATTTGCATTTGAATAGATAGCATTTTTTACTAGGTAAATAAGTTGCATGCTTGCTATTCATGGTGAGTAATGTCCCATATTTACAATATTTAATATTCTGCATGAAAATAAAAATTAGGCAACATCTTAAATAGTGCAGTTATTTTAATGCACTTCTTATTTGTTGCCTAAGGAGTGTCGTTTACAATTTTTGTGATCTCTCCTTATGACTTATGAATATGAGAGATGTTTTAATAGTAGCAAACAAAGTTGGAGTTCAGTTTGTTTCTGTGAATCAGTTCAAACTGATTAGTGACTCAATTTTAAATCTCTGATTCAAAGATTTACTTGTTTGATATCGCGTTCATGTTAGTCCATGTGTCATGATAAACAGCAACATTTAATTACATGTATTTTTAGTACATATTAATATTTTTAAAAAATCCATTATGGGATTCTGTGAACATTTTTGAGAGATAACGCAGATGAATCTTTGAATCAGAGTTTTGAATCGCTTCACTGATGTTGAGCCATTGCATTGCAAATACAGAAGTATTTAGATATATAGTATATAGAAGCATTAGGATTGTACTTTATGAAACACGATTGCACAGTACTTTTGTCTTCAACAGTAGATTTATTGTTTTATGATTTGATTTTTGAACTTATTTTTGTGAAATACATCCTGGTTTGATATTGTTATCTAATGAAGTAGCATTCATACAGTTTTTGACTTAAAGGGATAGTTAACCCAAAAATGAAAAGTGAATTAATATTAAAACTGATTTATTTTCATTTATTTGATGGCTTGATCACTCAAAAATTTTTCAAATTAGTTCATGTGGCAAAACAGCAACATTTATTTTCTTTAGTACATTTAAATATAATGCCATATGGAGATTCTGTGAACATTTTTGAGAGATCTATTTGCTAATGTTGAGCCATTGCATTACAAATACATAAATTTGCACTTGATGTTGCATTTCATGCACTACAAAAAATCCTAATGCAATGTTACACAATACTTTTAGTCTTTAGTGACACACCCCTTTGATATTCTGTTTCAAGTGAAGATAGTTTGCCAAAAAAAAAACAGTGACTCAATTTCTTAACTCTAATTCTAAGATTTATTTTCTTGATCTCTCAAAAAAGTGAGTTGTTCTGTGTGCAGCTGTACACTCCGTACATGTCTACCCAGCATCCTCGGCGTGATCCGTCATGCATCCATTTTAATTAACATCCAATCAGCCCTTTAAAGCGTTCCAGCTCCCGTCATAAACCCTAGTGGATTCTGCTTACCTACAAGTATATGGGCATGGAAATATGATGAATGGTTTGCTGCAGGGTCCTGTCAGAGCTCGACGCTGAGGATTGTGGGAAGAGAACTCACACTGGGCCTACAACGAGCCAAGCTCAAACCCAAACCCTCGTACTTCCCGCAGTCCAGCGGGGAAGGTGAATTACACTGTCAGTTGTGACAATGCGCTTGGACTCCCCTCAACGGAGAGGAGCTTTACCTCAGATAGCGCAGAAGAATCCAACAAGAACCTCATTAAAGGCCTGCGTTAAAAGCTATTTGTTTCATTTATATTGAAATGAGGCAGGACCTTTCAACAAGACTGATGTTGCTGTAATTTCAAGTGACAGGACAACAAGGGGTAATGATGCATTGCTTTTATGCTACCTAAGTAGTGAGCGAGTCCCCGGCCTGTATGAATTAAGCCTGGTTTTGTTATTCCACAGAGAGCCGGTACCGAAGCCCGTTTCAAACCCGTTCTCCCAACGGATGGGAGCGTATGGACTGCATTTCTCTTTCTAAATGAAGCTGCATTAGCGCTGTCCTGCCACCTGTGTGTTGCTGGAATAGCTCGTATCGATCTAAAACACGCCGTCCCTCGTGATTCCCTCACATTCAGTATTTTAGCAGCAATGAACTACTCTGTTTTATGAGATTCTGTTTCATGCGAGAAGGTTCATAGTCAAAGGAATACATAAATCTCAAAATCGCTCTGTAAATTTGATATCAGCTTGTAAACATTCTGTGTGACAGTCTAAATGAAATTTACATTGCACTTATTTCTATTTGATTATACCACAGTCTGGAAGTAGACACAATTAGAGCTAATAAAGCAATAAGCCGTTAGACAGATTTAACCGTAGTAAAATCTTATGTATTTTTATGCAGCAGGATACCTACAATACTGTCATTATTTTATTAATATTAAATATTATTTTCTTGACAGAACAGTTTCATTTTAATAACAATAATCATTTTATTGGAATTATTAGTAGTAGTATTAGTAATTATTATCTATTATTACTCATATTGCTGAGATATATATATATATATCAGCAGCAATGTGACAAAAGATTATTCTATCATTATTATTATTATTTTATTATTATTAACAGTGCAGTGTGGCTCATCCAAGCATATTTTTCAAAAGTATTTAGGATCTTCTGTTCTTTTACTGTCAATTTTTTTTTTAGAAAATAACAATTTTATTTTAGAATTGATAGTAATTTTGTTGAAATTATTAGTATTCATTTTTATTAGATATTGTCATATTTTATCATATTGCTGCAGTAAAAAAAACACTATTTCCTGACATTGCAAATATATGCACAATTGTGGCAACAGATCATTTGAATATTAATATAATAATATCTTTAAAATAATGTCTTAAATTATATATAACGAATGGCCGATTAGATTTTTCAGTATTTTGGATCTCCTCTTCTTTTACTATATGTGTAGAATTATAGTAAAATAAAATGAATTTTAATAAAAAAAAATTATATACAGTGGGGAAAAAAAGTATTTAGTCAGCCACCAATTGTGCAAGTTCTCCCACGAAAATAATAATTTTATTTTAATAATAGTCATTTTATTTCATATTAATAATTATTGATTAAATATTGTCATATTTTATCATAATGCTGTTGTTTTTTTTAATACAATTTCAACAATTACTAAAAATCTGAAATGCACTGAAAAAATGCAAATGTATGCACACCTCAGTCACATTTTGATATAGAATTATTTATTTATTCATTCATTCATTCATTTATTTATTTATTTATTTACCATGTAACTTGACTTATTACATTTTTTCAGTATTTTGGATCTCCACTTTTTACTGAACTTTTAAGTTCAGTAACTGTGCACTTTTTAGAAAATATAATTATAGTATATAAAATATAAAGTAGTAATAATAATGATCGTAGTAGTAATTATTAATTAGATATTGTCATCCTGTGCCGTGTGTGTGAAAATAAACAATCATGCAGTTGAGATTTGATATATAGTATGTATTGTTTTAATGAGTTTACTGTATGTACACTTATAGTTACACTGAGTCTCAGCCAATCAGTTGTTCTCTAGCTATGTATGTCTAATGGTGCTTCTCTGTGTTTGTCAGGGCGATGGGGAGTCTTCAGCAGTCTCTGGTGTGTTTTGAGAAGCGGTTGGTGGTGGCGCATGAGCTGGGCGAGTGTGGGGGAAAAGCTCAGGCGTACGGAGAACTGGGCAGCTTGCACAGCCAGCTGGGTAACTACGAGCAGGCCATCTCCTGCCTGGAGCGGCAGCTCGCCATCGCCCGCGACACCCAAGATCGATTGCTGGAGGGCGACGCCAGCTGCGGCCTGGGCACCGTGTACCAACTGATGGGCGAACACGACACGGCCCTACAGTTTCACCAACTGGACCTCCAGATCGCAGAGGAGACGGGCAGCGGCAGCTGTCAGGGACGAGCCTACGGGAACCTGGGACTCACTTACGAGTCGCTGGGTAATTTCGAGCGTGCCGTGGTGTATCAGGAGCAGCACCTGAGCATCGCGGCACAGACCAATGACCTGGTTGCCAAAACTCTGGCCTACAGCAGCCTGGGACGAACGCACCACGCGCTGCAGAACTACTCGCAGTCCGTCATGTACCTGCAGGAAGGTAAGAGCCTACATGTGGAGAATCACAGCGGTTTAGTGAGAAAATTCTATCAAACTAAAATAAACGGTATTATTCAGTTGCTAAGGTTTGGAGTGTTAGTGTGCGGTTGCTAAGGTGGTTGTTTACAGTCACTAGTCAAAAGAGTCTCTGATATATAGTCGAGTCAGGTTTCCATCCACATACTCTATGTTTATGCAAAAAGTGTGATATTGCAAAAACAATTTTCAAAATGTGCATCAAATTAGTTGAAATTGTGCATAATTTTTTAGAAAAGAGCCGTTTTAATTTTAATAATAAAAAATCTATTGAAAGTATTAGTATTAATAATAATTGATTAGATATTTTTGTCCTTTGTTGTATTGCTGTTGTTTTTGTTTTGTTTTACGTTTTTCTGAAATTACAAGTATATGTGTAAACCCAGTTGAATATTAATATATAATTAAATAATATATATTTTTAATTCTATATAATAACAAATCAGATTTTTTAGTATTTAGGATTTCATATATACTTCATATACTGTATATTAGAAAATAAAATAAGGATTTTATATTAATAATTGTAGTTTAATTAAAATGATTATTAATAATTAATGATTAGATATTGTCATCTTATTGCTGTTGATGTTACACACGCATATATTATTATTGTTATTATTATAAATATTAATATATATAAATATAATACATAATATTTATTTATTTACAATGACATTTATTTGTATAGTATTTTTGGCTTTTAATTTTTTTTTTGTAGAAACCATGGTACAGTTTTCCAGGATTCGTTGATAAATAGAAAGTTCAAAAGAACAGCATTTTTTTAAATAAAAAAATTTAACATTATAAGTGTCTTTACTGTCACTTTAGATCAATTAAATGCATCTTTGCTAAATAAAAATATACGCTTCTTTAAAAAAATCTCACTGACCCCATACCTCCCAGCTCATAACTTAAATGGAAACGTAAAATAGAGATTTGTTTACCTGTTTAGTTGTCATCTTTTTTTGCAATGTAAATGTTTAAATGCACTTAGCTCTCATGAAAACATTTCTTTTGGTTTTGGGGTGAATATATGATTTCTTCACCCTTATACCACTTTCATATCTTTGTTCAGTTGAGGCTGAAACGACTAAAGTTGTCAGGAAGATGTTTATTGAGGTTTAAATGTGATGTTTAAACCTCTGAAGCTCTGAATCTCGTGTTTACACACTCAGAGAGACATCTGGTGCTTCGCTCCCACAAGAGGACATTGAGATTCAGCTCATTTGTTTGGCTTCTGGTGCCACTCTGAACCGGAGCGTGTTATCAATCGAGCCGTATGTCGCTATAATAATCCTATTTGAGGCGTATTCATAGAGAGAGCGCTCACCCGTACATGACGAGACTAGAAGGGTTTGTAGTTGAATTACTGGTTACTGGTCTTTCTGAAATGACTTTGGGAAGCCGTCAGGAACTGATCAGCTCACGGGCGGCCATTCGCTCAGACGATGCTCTAATCACCGTCATCCAGGACTTTGACAATTACCTCACTGCTTCCCTGCTGCGAGAGCGCCAAGAGAATGGGAACAGGCCAGAGAGTTGCATATCCCATCTCACAGTATCTACACCAAAGGCCACCGCGTCCCTCCGTCTGACAGCCAATTAACTGAGAGCGGCCTCTGCGCGAGTGGCGGACGGGAGGAAAGCTCTCGCTCTCACTTCAGTTTGGCGTTTGTGAGATTAGAGTTGTGTAGAGACGGACACGTGTGGGTCGATGAACGCTAGAATGTCAGGTTCTGCTCGTTGTGTGTCCGACTGAAGGGAACTGATGATTGAACACATTGTCTATTTATATATACATATTTTTACTTTTAAATTTTTATTTATTTTATACAGCTCTTCTACATTTATATTTATTTATACTTATTTAATTTATTATTCAATTTATTTATATATATTTTTATTCTATATTTCTGTTTATTTTACGATGGATGGATGGATGGATGGATACATAGATAGATAGATAGACATGCATTTATTCTATTTTATATTCATATTTTATTTGACATTTTCATTTATTTTGGATTTTGCATTTTGTTTTATATATATATATATATATATATATGCATATATATACTGCTGAATTGCTGCTGCTGTTGGTTATTGCTGTAGTTGTAGATTATTGCTGCTGCTGCAAGCAAGTACAGGAACTTGCTACTGCCAATGCATACGGTGATACAGTGCCATGAGTATTTAAGACTTTTTAAAGAAATACTGCTGCTGCACAAATAACATATAAAATAACCCATAGCATATCTATACAGGTGGAGCTGGGGAAGGTGGAGGGTTTCAGAGAACTCTGAAAGCGCGCTGCAGGAATCTCAAGTGAATGCTAGCCATATAAATGCAAGGCAGTAAGCTCATTGGCTGCAAATGCAGCATGAACCAATCAGCTTGTGCCAAGTGGTTTAACTCTCTGAATATCATCAGTTACATTAACAACCTGTCAGCCTGCACCATCTAGAGTTTCATGACTGAACTATATATATATATGCACATTTTTATTTATTTTATTTATTTATAAAAAATGTTGCTTTATATTTCTTTTTATTGTATTAATTTGCATTTATTTTATTGTATTGTTGCTGCACATATATTTCTGTTTGTAAAAACGGCATAAAACAAATGATTGCAGACAGATAGATAGACAGTGGGACTCAACAAAAGCCATTTCTATTTTTGGAATTAACATTTATATCTACATATTTTTGTACATTTCTGTTTGTAGCTACATATGTTTATTTTACATTTCTCTTCATTTATTTTGTATATTTATACATTTTTTACATTTTTATTTATGTGTATACATATTTTTATTAGATATTTATTTTTATTTTATTTTTTATTTTTATATACATTTTATTTTGCATAACTGTTTGTTTTTGTTCACGCATATTTCTTATTTTAGAATTCTGTTTACTTCATTGATATATTTAGATGTATTTATTTTCTTTTTCTTTTGCTACACACATTTTTATTTGTAAAACCTTTATTAAATGGTTGTTGCATTCAATTCAATGTGACACTTTGGCTATACAAATAATTTGCACAGAGGTTTGTAGCTTGCGTTTCATGAGTGAGCCCTAGTATGTGAAACATAGTATATAGCATGCAATTATCATCTCAGATATAAAAAGTTCTTGCACATTTTTAATCAGTCAAATGCAACTTTTGGCAGTCTAATGAAATAACGAGCCAAGAAAGAGATGATAGAACTCACAGTTGATATTGCCATCCATTTATCACATTGTGGGATACAGTATTTCACGTAAATCACATTTCGAATAACTTACTGTTCCTACTGTTGCTGCAGTATGTAGTATGTATTCTGCGTACAGGATCTTCTGTGTGCTTACAATCATCTCCTATAATATACAGCCAGAGAATTAGCGTATTCCACAATGCAATATGCTTGACATGACCTTTGATTATTTCATTATCTGACTGCCAAACAGTGTGCATACTACATACTACTTCCTGTCAGAATTAATGAGAGCGTCGTTTTTAAAGATTAAGGTCGTACTAGTGTAAAGTAACACTGTTTACCAATTAGAGACACGCTCTCATATGTATGCATGTATAATTCAGACCGATGTGCCATAGTGCGGTCATGTAGATGGTGTGTTTTACCCAACGTTTCTTTTGTTCTGAGTTTGAACTTCACTGAGACGGAGGAATCAAAGTGGGATTGAAACGGTGATTAAAGTCTGTGTTGAATGAGAAAAATCATTTCTGAGGCTTTTCTTTAGATCAGTGCCTGATGAGACCTAAATACCAGAGCGTCCCAACAGCCTTGTCAAAGATTGATGATGAAAAACATGAAAACGGAGAGAATGAAGAGAAAGGAGGAAGAAAAGACAAGGGAATGTTATTTTAGGATGATTAATTTCAGAGAGCTGCAAATATGAATTTAAATACAAGACTAGAGCTGCTTTCAACCGATTTCAACCACTTCTGGCTTTAAAGTGCTGAGAGTTTTGATTATGCTTTTATTAAAGGAATAGTTCAGCCAAAAAAATGCATGTCGTTGCAAACCCACATGATTTTCTTTCATGCAGAGAAGCGAGAAGAAATCAAAGAATACAATATATTTTCAAATGTAATTTAGTCCCATTTAAACAAATGTATGGCTTAATATTTTTGTGGAAACCATGATTCATTTTTTTAGGAGTCTTTGATGAATAGAAAGTTCAAAAGAACAGCATTTATTTGAAAATATTTGTGTCCTGTCACTTTTGAGCAATTGAATGCATCCTCACTGAATGAAAGTATTAATTTCTTTCCAAAAATGTCTGACCCCAAACTTTTGAACAATAGTTTAGTAGAATAAAATTAAAATGTGTTTTCACTGAAAAACACCAAAAGGGACAAAAAGACAAAAATTGAAATAGTTATTCTCTGAAAATATCAAATGTCATTTGTATTCATATACAGTATATTCAAGCATATTTTGTTACCAAACACAGTATGTTTGATTAATCGACTACTTTAATGGCATTTTTATGACAATTTTTGTCAAGTCAATGTTGTTAAAATGAACTAAAACTAATACTAAAACTGTTCAATTAAATAAAAATATTGTGTAAAAACTAGGGCTGCCAGTTTAACACGTTAACTTAATGAATTAGTTATGAAAAAATAACGCGATTGAAACATTTGAACGCCGTTAACGCACTGGCCCCGCCCCAAGACCTGTACGTCATGCTATAATTCATACAGGTGACTGTTGACAAATATGATGCAGGGCAACAGCTCCATTAATTCAGTTATGCCCTATAATTCAAGATACAGTATTGGGGCAAAAATGCTCCTGTTTGAGTTTTTGTCTCATACTTATATCATATGATAAGCGATATCACACGAATGCTGTTTGTCCCAAGTGCAAATGTGATTTTACACAACAGTTCAGTAAATAATAAGTTAATATTGTGTTATATTTTAAACATGATATTGTCTGTTTTTGCTCCGTTTTGCCAATTGACCTGAAAGCATCAGAAATACCCTAGAGAGTTTAGTTTAAATGTCTGTTTGAATATTGTATTAAAGTTAGTAATCTAGCATTTAATAATATTCTAGGGATGCGTGATATGCATGAGCTGGTTTTTATATACGCTATTGTTTAAAACCACTGCGGTCAGTAAGATTTTTTTTCCTTTTTTTAAAGATATTAATACTTTTATTCAGCAAAGATGCATTCAATTGATCAAAAGTGACATTAAAGACATTTATGTTGTTTCAAAAGGTTTTTATTTCAAATACATGCTGCTCCTTTGAACTTTCTATTCATCAAAGAATCCTGAAACGGTTTCCACAAAATATGAAGCAGCACAACATGTTTTCAACATTGATAATAATAAAAGGGTTTCTTGAGCAGCAAATCAGCGTATTAGAATGATTTCTGAAGGATCATATGACACTGAAGCCTGGAGTAATTATGATGCTGAAAATTCAGATTCATATCCACGTAAATGTTGAATCAAATCAAATATTTATTTCTAAAGCTACTATTTGTAATGTGTACTTAATACTTTCTCATTTAACACAGAATAGCTTTAAATACTCTTTTGGGGGTATTTTCACAGCCAAATGTATTTTGCGATTAATTAGATTAAAAGAATTAGAAATTAGAATTTCTATTCAAATTAGAAATGTGTCCCTGTAAGCTCATTTAAATCTAATAAGTTTAAACTGAAGTACTCAAATTTCTAAAGTTAAAAACAACAAAAATAAATTAAAGCTAAACAAAAAAATTATAAAATAACAAAAGCTTATAACAAAATTGCTAAAACTTAAAAATGAAATAAAAAAATGAACTGGATATATATAAAAGTTTCAAAATAGCAATACATAATATATAAAAACATATTTAAAAAAGTAAATTAAAGCTAAATAAAAAAAATAATAAAAAATGACAAAAGTATATAACCAAATTTCTAAAACTTACAAATGAAATAAAAACTGAACTGAATATATAAAAAAGTTCAAAATAATAATACATAATATAATAGTATATGAATAATGCTAAAATAACACTCTAGTGCACATTGCAAACAAAAAAAATGGATTTTGAAATATTTTTCACTCAAATAATTACAAAGAAATGTTCATTAAATTAAGCATGAAATGTTGAAGTAGAAAGACTGAAGTAGTATTTTCTTGTAAAACCTACTCCTGTCATTTTTGTTTGAATCAATATTTTGGTCCATTTGTCTGAAAGGATGCAACATTTTACAATGCAAACACCTAAGTTAATTTAGTTATTATTTAGTTATATAAGAAGTTAATGCCAACTATATTTGAGACCTATATTGCCTCAAAGTGAAGAAACATAATCTAAAAGCTATAAAACTCAGATTTTGATGTATTAAAACAAGTGGAGTAGATCAATAAACGCTCATTTTCATGTGAAGTATTCATTGAAAACTCTTCCTGGAAAGCATTTACCTGTAAATCTGTGTTTGTGTGTGTTTTGTGTCTCAGGTCTGCGTCTAGCGGAGCAGCTGGGCCGTCGGGAGGATGAGGCCAAAATCCGACACCGTCTGGGGCTCTCGCTGTGGGCAAGCGGCAATCTGGAGGAATCCCAGCACCAGGTACCGTCCGCTCACACACACACACACACACACACACACACAGCCAATTTCCTGCCGTCCCCACACAGACGC
>NW_015505501.1:647710-664860 GCF_001515645.1 Sinocyclocheilus grahami
CACACACACACACACACACACACACACACAGCCAATTTCCTGCAGTCTCCGCACAGATGCACAGGATGCTCATGAACTCATGAACGCACAGAGCTCCACTGTCTCTGCTTCTTCTAATGATGTGCCTGTAGGCAGACGCGCATGCATGTGTGTGTGTGTGTGTGTGTGTGTGTGTGTGTTTCGGATTTTTGTGGACTTGTCATCACCGTCGGACTCTTCACTTGTGACTTCATCATTCTGTGAGGCAATCAAAGAAGCCGAATCTGCTGTTAAGGGAGTCGAGCTGCACAAACACACTGAGGATTCAGATGTAGCTTTGAGCAGGAATATTAAAGTTAACTAAAGCTACAACTAAAAGCATAAAAAACTTTAATGAAATCAACTTTAACTGAAATAAAATATTTTTAAAATTATATTTTTATTGTAATGTTTAAAATGTCAGATGAATATTTCTCATTTTAGTTTAAATGAATGTACTAAAGTAACTGATATATTATATTATTATAATATTTAAAATAGTTTTAATAAAATCAATTGTATTAATTAGTATTAAATTTTATTATTACTATTTAATTTCAGTTAGTTACCAGATCAATATTTTTTCATTTTAATTGAGTTTAGATTGATGTACTAAAATAACCAAAACTGAAATAAAAATGTTAAAAAAATTATATAGACATTAAAAAACTAAACGAATAAAATGACAAACACAACAAAATTTCCAAAACTTGAACTTTAAACTATAATAGAAAGGGAAGACATAAAAACTAAAACTAATTCTAAATATTAATAAAAACTCTAATAGTATCTCAATAATTCTAAACTAACACTGGTGTTTTGGAGCAGGAATCATATGTGACCCTGGACCACAAAACCATTCATAAGGGTCAATTTTTTGAAATGGAGATTTATACATTATCTGAAAGCTGAATAAATATGTTTTCCACTGATGTTTGTTAGAATCGGACAATATTTGGCCGAGATACAACTATTTGAAAATCTGGAATCTGAGGGTGCAAAAAAATCAAAATATTGAGAAAATCATCTTTAATGTTGTCCAAATTAAGTTCTTAGCCATGCATATTACTAATCAAAAATGAAGTTTTGATATATTTACGGTAGGAAATTTACAAAATATCTTCATGGAACAAGATCTTTACTTAATATCCTAATGATTTTTGGCATAAAAGAAAAATCGATCATTTTGATCCATACAATGTATTTTTGGCTATTGCTACAAATATACCCCAGCGACTTAACACTGCTTTTGTGCTCCAGGGTCACATATCAGCACATTTTATTCAAAGAGTCACTCAAAGCTGCATTTTCTTTGTTACTAGAAGCATCAAAATGAACTGTAAAGATAATGATTGTTTCTCAAACAGTCTCGCCTTAAAGCACAATTGATTGAGTCAGAAATGGACATGTTGAAGCGCTCCAACAACCACAATGTTTACACTCCACTTGAACTGCATTTTTACAGTCGAGTGATTCATCAATTATTGCTAAATGGTTCAACTGAATTGTTAGAAAAACAGAAATTGCACCCTAGAGAGTTTAGTTTAAATGTCTGTTTGAATATTGTAGATTAAATTTAGTCTTCAAGCATTTAATAATATTCTAGGGATGTGTGATATGTATGAGCTGGTTTTTATATACGCTATTGTTTAAAACCACTGCGGTCAGTAAGGTTTTTTAAAAGAAATGAATACTTTTATTGAGCAAAGATGCATTAAATTGATCAAAAGTGACATTTAGATTGTTTCAAAAGGTTTTTATTTCAAATACATGCTGCTCCTTTGAACGTTCTATTCATCAAAGAATCCTGAAACGGTTTCCACAAAATATGAAGCAGCACAACATGTTTTCAACATTGATAATAATAAAAGTGTTTCTTGAGCAGCAAATCAGCGTATTAGAATGATTTCTGAAGATCATGTGACACTGAATCCTGGAGTAATTATGATGCTGAAAATTCAGCTGCGCATCACAGGAATAAATTACATTTTAACATTATATTCACATAGAAAACAGTTATTTTAAATTGTAATAATATTTCACAATATTACAGTTTTTACTGTATTTTTGATCAATTAAATGCAGCCTTGGTGAGAAGAAGTGACTTCTTTCAAAAACATAAAAAAATGGTACCGACCCCAAACTTTTGAACGGTAGGAAATATCGGTCAGTGTTGGATGTTTATTTATTCTAGTCTATTTTAATATTTTAATGCTCTAGCACTAAATTAAAAGGACAGTGGTAGATTATTGAAAAGATTTAACTCTTTAAAAGCCCATAAATCTGTATTTGATGCGTTGAGTGTTGCTACATGTGAAATGTTTTTTGATAAAAAATATATTAGAAAAAAAATAAACATCCTCATAAAGGTATAAAAAAGCCCCGCTGGAAAATCATTTCTGTCTGCAGTCATCAAGCGGTAATAAAAAGTGTATTTCTGATCTGAATTAGACATCGCTGTTTGTTTTCCTGAAATATTTTAGGCTTGCTTTGTGGACTAACCTTTTCAATCAATAACATGGAACCAGCCTGAGGTGTACTGAACCTCTAAGATTATTTTTGAGCTCAAATCGACAGATTTTATTTGATTTCTTTGATGATTTCTGAAGGTCGTCGTCATCTCAGATGGTGACAGTGATTGTAGTCATCTCTGTAATCGTCTGCTCGGATCACATTTCATCATGGCCGTCTGGGGAGGAAGGCTCTAGATTGTTCTTCTCCCTCTGTAAATTGCCGAGCGAGTCTCACGTCTCCAGCGCGGAGAAGGCTGTTGATCACATATGTGGCGTACGTCTACAGGGAGACGGAAGATTAGAGGATAATGTGTTTAGATCATCGTACAGCCAGTCTTGTCAATTAGGCAGCTGTGCCATTGGGGACGGACGTGCTTTAGTTCAGTCTGAAAGAGCGAGAAACCGTCAGACTGGAGTCTCACGCGCCTCTGGCGGCAGCTGTCAGTCAAACAGACACGCCACGTGCTACACGATCATATCAGAGACGTTCAGATGGGTGCCGCTTTTGTTAAGACGTCCAGATGTTTGTGCACAGCACTATCTCACAAGGAAACTGCGTTTTTCCTTTGCACCACCAACAAATGTTAAAATTCTTTCTCTTGGCTCAGTAACTGTAAAAAGCGTAAAAAATATGAGTGATGTTTGCCAATGCAGAAATCAATGCCACAGTGCTAGGGTGTTTTAAATGGTTGCTAGGTTATTGTTAAAGTATTTTCAGTGTTTTTTTACTGTGTTGTCTCTACATATTGCTCAGACCCTCAGGTCATCCATGATGTAGATGAGTTTGTTTCTTCATCAGGTTCGGGGAAATATCAGCAATGGATGCTCTGCAGTGAATGGGTGCCGTCAGAATGACAGTCCAAACAGCTGATAAAAACATCACAATAATCCACACCACTCCAGTCCATCAGTTAATGTCTTGAGAAGCCAAAGGCTGTGTGTTCGGAAGAAACAAATCCATCAAGACGTTTTTTAACTTTAAAACTGTTGCTTCTAGCTAAAATCGGAGTCCATAATCCATACAATTGATTCTTCCATTGAAAAATCTCCTGTTGTCCTCTCACATCAACATTTTTGTTTAGAGCTGTTTTGGACTATTTTTTGCTTGTAAACGGTGTTTGATCTGTGCATATTTCTCTCTTGATTCAAGCAAGATTACTTTTTCACTGGAGAAAGCAATATTATGGATGAAGGACTTGTATTTTAGCTGGATGTGATGGTTTGAAGCTAAAAACATCTTAGTAATGGGCTTGTTTTACTAGCACGCAGCTTTTGTCTTCACAAGACATTCATTAATGGACTGGAGTGGATTACTTGTGGATTATTGTGATGTTTTTATCAGCTGTTTGGACTCTCATTCTGACGGCACCCATTCACTGCAGAGCATCCATTGGTGAGCAAGTGATGGAATGCTACATTTCTCCAAATCTCTTCTGATGAAGAAACAAACTCATCTATATCGTCTATGGGTGTGAGGGTGTCAGCAAATGGTGTCAGCAGTTTTTGGTCAAACTATTACTTTAACTTCCAATTGACACACTAAAGCTTTAAGTATGTACACACTCTTGTGAATGTGCATTTGTGTTTGCGTTTGCAGAGTGTTTCAGGCCATAGAGAAAATGAAAAGAAACACGAGTCAGCTGATAGTACAGCGTGTGTTTTGTGTGTGTAGTAATAGTAGCTTTTCAAGGCTTTCCTCCCTGGTGACTCAGTTTGGTGTGTTTGTGTGTGTGTGTGTGTGTGATGTATAGACAGTTCTGGAGCGCTGCAGATTGCAGATAGAGTGTGTGTGTGTGTGTGTGTGTGTGTGTGTGTGCTGATGCATTCCGCTCTTAATTGATTGCAGGCTGGCCGTGCTGTATGCTGATGAAGGGCTCTCTGCAGCCGAACCCCTGAGAAACGCTGCATTCCACACCACAAACACACACACACACACGTGCTCGGACACACACACACACATCTCAAAAACACATAAATACTCACACATGCAACATCAAGCAGCACTGGGGGCTCTAGACTACAAGCTACTCCTCATATGAAGCAGGACGGCTTGACAACTATAGTCCAGCTGTCTTTTTAAAACACATTCAACAGTATTTTTGACTAGTTTAGCAGTACAAATAACAAAGACTCGTTTGCTTGGTGCAGATTGCATAAGATTTTAATATTAATATTTCTCTTTCTAAATGCGTTTTCCTTGTTTTAAGTGTAATTGAATTTAACCTCACTAAATTTAGATAGATTTGTGCGTAAAACAAGAAAAAGATAATTGAAAAAAAAAAAATTTGTAGATATATTTTATTAAAACCAGTTATTACTTTTATCCCATTTTAAGCTTGTACGTTTGCAAGTTAATTTCTGTTGCTTTAGGAATATTTACATATTTTGTGGGAAAACAAAGTTAAAATTGCTTGCTAGAACAACTACATCGAGCTATTCAATGGGGCAATATCTTGATTAATGTATAAATATTAGCTGGTGTGGTTTAATTCTGCAGTAAATAGTGTTTTTCAGGCAGAGCGAGATCTAAATTCCAGTGACCGCATTAACTTTAAACAACTTAAAAATCTAGAAAACACAATAATTTAGTTGAAAACATAGGGACAAAAAGCGTTTACTAAATATTTAGATTTTAAAAAAGAAGACATTGTTGATTGTTGACATTGTTTGTCCAGTAAATAATTAATTTAATCGTTAAATCATGCATTTGATCTGTAAATTATATATTTGATATGTGAATTTTGATAAGTGAATAATTTATTTCATCAGTGAATTGTTAATCATTGAATCATGTATTTGATCTGAAATATATTAAATCATATTTCATTTATTTAAGTGTTTATTTAATTAGTGAATCATATATTTAGATTATATTGTTTGTTTGATTAGTGAAACGTTTATTTGATTAGTGAATCATATATTTAGTTATTTATTGTTTATTTGAATAGTGAATTGTTTATTTGAATAGGGAATCATATATTTCGTTTATATAATGTTCATTTGATTAGTGAATCATTTATCTGATCGGTGAATCATTTATTGAATAATTGAATCGTGTATTTAATCTGTAAATCATATATTTCATTTATTGAATCATTTATTTGATTAGTGAATCATATATTTAGTTTATTTGATTAGTTTATCATATATTTATATATTTATCATTTATTTTATAAGTGAATCATATATTTGAGCCGTATATCATATGTGAATCTGTATTTACTGTACATGAACCACGCTAGTGAATCAACCAACTAAAATTAATCAAACATCTTAAAACAAGTTAAGAGGAAAGAGCGAATTTAATTATTGCATGTGCAACCCAATGTGATGAAAAACACAGCATTTTGTAGCTCATAACTACAGTATTTGCTGCTAGAAAAGTTACATTGAAAGCATTTTTGTTACACTACTGAAAAACGTAAAGTTCTAGCATCGCTACTTTTGTTTGTTCTCAAGACGTACAGTGATGCCAAGTCCGTGGTTTTCCTGCGCAATTGGGCTACTTTAATACTGTTGCCACGGGTTGTTTTTCATGTCCGCGGGTTAAGGCGACCCCTATAATGTGATATTTAGCCCCTGGAGTGCGAATTGTACCAGGGGAACGCCACCAAAAACTTGCATTTTACCCCCCGGAACGCGATTTTTACCGGGGAGCCCCCCTCGAAATGCGATTGGGCTAGTTTTGGGCTAGTTTTGAGTAGCAATCGGGTGGGTTTTGTTGTGAAAACCTGGCAACCCTGTAGTCAACATCAGCGAGTCTGTCAACATGCGGTGGCAGCATCACAGACAGCCGTACGCTGATGCTGTCTTTCCCTCCGCCGCTGTGAACGAGAGGTTATCATACACCAGAAATACCACATCACTCATACCACACACAAACTCGCACTTTCGATTGCTAAACGAGAACCAGACCGGTCGACAAAAACGCTGCGACTTGCAGTCTCTGTGATTCAGACTCCATTTATTTCCACTGCAAACACAACTGTGGAGACGTTTTTGTGTGCTTAGATTGGTTTTATGTTGCTCAAAGGCTCGTGTGACAGATAAGCGTTTCATCTCGACTTGCTATGATTTGATTAAAGGCAACAAGAAAATAAGTTTAGAAAGAAACTGATGTGTTTTAGGTGTGGAGGTCTGCTGCCCTCTACTGTCCGCATCTGAGCGCTTCATCAAAACGCTCTGCTCTGGTTAGGCGTCATGTTTCTCCGTAGCGTGATAACACACATGCCAGTGTTTCTGTGGCAGGTTAGGTCAGAGATTTATTATTAACACATGTGTGAGTAACGCACAAAATCTTGTTTTTGCCTCACAGCTGTACCGTGCGTCGGCTCTGTTCGAGACCATTCGTCATGAAGCGCAGCACAGCACCGACTACAAGCTCTCCCTGTTCGACCTGCAGACCTCCTCGTACCAGGCTCTCCAGAGGGTCCTTGTCAGCCTCGGTATAAATATTCTCCTCCTATTTCTTCCTGTTTATATCATACATTATGCATTCGGAGCACAGAACAGCTTATCTGTGTATGGAAGGATTAATGTACAGTCCTTACAGCAAAGTAAAGCGTCTGTCACTCTGCAGGGGTTTGTTTTGCGATAATGACCAGCTGAGTGGACGTTAAACTGCTTGTTATGTGGCTACACTGCAAAATGCGACTTCTTAATGAAGTCGTTTTGGACTTGTTTACTAGTTAAAATCTTTGAAACGAGATATGTTTATTTATTAGTGTATTTTGTTTTTACTGCACTGGCTGATTTTTCACTTGTTTTTAACTTGTGGAAATGTGAAAAATATATTATGCAGTGTTGCTTCTGAAGCAAGTTGATGATTTTTGAGGACTTTTAGGTCAAAAATACTCATTAAAATAGGAGTTTTTGCCGTGTACTTGCCAGTAAATCAATAAATAGACACTACCATTCAAAAGTTTGTGGTCGGTGAGATTTAATGTTTTGAAAGCAGTCTCTTAAGCTCACCAACGCTGTATTGTGAAACATTTTTATTATTCAAATGAGCTGTTTTCTATTTGAATGCATTTTAAAATGTCATTTATTGATGATGCAAAGCTGAATTTCCAGCATCATTACTCCAGTCTTCAGTGTCACATGATCCTTCAGAAATCATTCTAATATGCTGATTTGCTGCTCAAGAAATAGTTCTTATTATAAATATAAAAAAAAAACAGTTGTGCTGCTCCATATTTTTGTGGAAACTGATAAATGTTTAGATAAAATTTTTTATATTATTTAAAAAAAATTAACTTTGATAAAGAAAAATTATTAAAAGAACCACATTCATTTGAAATATAAATCTTTTATAACATTATAAATTCTCGACTGTCAAGTTTAAACATTACTCCAGTCTTCAGTGTCACATGATCCTTCAGAAATCATTCTAATATGCTGATTTTCTGCTCAAGAAATAGTTCTTATTATAAATATAAAAAAAAAACAGTTGTGCTGCTCCATATTTTTGTGGAAACTGATAAATGTTTAGATAAAAATTTTTATATTATTTAAAAAAAATTAACTTTGATAAAGAAAAATTATTAAAAGAACCACATTCATTTGAAATATAAATCTTTTATAACATTATAAAGTCTCGACTGTCAAGTTTAAACATTTTTATGTGTTCTTGCTGAAAAAAAGTATTAATTTCTTTCTGAAAACATCTTATTAACCCAAACTTTTGAATGGTAGTGTATACAGTGGGTACGGAAAGTATTCAGACCCCGTTAAATTTTTCACTCTTTATTATATTGCAGCCATTTGCTAAAATCATTTAAGTAAATTTTTTTTCCTCATTAATGTACACACAGCACCCCATATTGACAGAAAAACACAGAATTGTTGACATTTTCGCAGATTTATTAAAAAAGAAAAACTGAAATATCACATGGTCCTAAGTATTCAGACCCTTTGCTGTGACACTCATATATTTAACTCAGGTGCTGTCCATTTCTTCTGATCATCCTTGAGATGGTTCTACACCCTCATTTGAGTCCAGCTGTGTTTGATTATACTGATTGGACTTGATTAGGAAAGCCACACACCTGTCTATATAAGACCTTACAGCTCACAGTGCATGGCAGAGCGAATGAGAATCATGAGGTCAAAGGATCTGAAGAGCTCAGAGACAGAATTGTGGCAAGGCACAGGTCTGGCCAAGGTTACAAACAAATTTCTGCTGCACTTAAGGTTCCCAAGAGCACAGTGGCCTCCATTCCTTAAATGGAAGACGTTTGGGATGACCAGAACCCTTCCTAGAGCTGGCCGTCCGGCCAAACTGAGCTATCGGGGGCGAAGAGCCTTGGTGAGAGAGGTAAAGAAGAACCCAAAGATCACTGTGGCTGAGCTCCAGAGATGCAGTCGGGAGATGGGAGAACGTTGTAGAAAGTCAACCATCACTGCAGCCCTCCACCAGTTGGGGCTTTATGGCAGAGTGGCCCGATGGAAGCCTCTCCTCAGTGCAAGACACATGAAAGCCTGCATGGAGTTTGCTAAAAAACACCTGAATAAGATTCTCTGGTCTGATGAGACCAAGATAGAACTTTTTGGCCTTAATTCTAAGCGGTATGTGTGGAGAAAACCAGGCACTGCTCATCACCTGTCCAATACAGTCCCAACAGTGAAGCATGGTGGTGGCAGTATCATGCTGTGGGGGTGTTTTTCAGCTGCAGGGACAGGACGACTGGTTGGAATTGAGGGAAAGATGAATGCGGCCAAGTACAGGGATATCCTGGACGAAAACTTTCTCCAGAGTGCTCAGGACCTCAGACTGGGCCGAAGGTTTACCTTCCAACAAGACAATGACCCTAAGCACACAGCTAAAATAACGAAGGAGTGGCTTCACAACAACTCTGTGACTGTTCTTGAATGGCCCAGCCAGAGTCCTGACTTAAACCCAATTGAGCATCTCTGGAGAGACCTAAAAATGTCTGTCCACCGATGTTTACCATCCAACCTGACAGAACTGGAGAGGATCTGCAAGGAGGAATGGCAGAGGATCCCCAAATCCAGGTGTGAAAAACTTGTTGCATCTTTCCCAAAAAGACTCATGGCTGTATTAGATCAAAAGGGTGCTTCTACTAAATACTGAGCAAAGGGTCTGAATACTTAGGGCCATGTGATATTTCAGTTTTTCTTTTTTAATAAATCTGCAAAAATGTCAACAATTCTGTGTTTTTCTGTCAATATGGGGTGCTGTGTGTACATTATTGAGGAAAAAAAATTAACTTAAATGATTTTAGCAAATGGCTGCAATATAACAAAGAGTGAAAAATTTAAGGGGGTCTGAATACTTTCCGTACCCACTGCATATTGATCAGTTTTTTTCCCCTTTTTCCATATAATAAATGTATACACAGGCTGGTCAAGATTCAAAACACATCATGAAAACACAGTAAAAGCAGCTCCTGTGCCAGTTTTCTGAAGTTATATAATGGTTTTGTGTGATGAACAGACCAAAATGAAGTAACGCTCCACCAGTTGAGCACATAAAGTTTATTTTGGCCATTATGATGACCTGTGGTAGAAATCATGTGGTTTTCTGTGGCCTGCAGTTCATTGCATATGCACTAAACGCTCAAAGACCTCTGGAAATAAAGTTAGAAGTGCTTGCATGTATTCCTGGGTTTATGAAGACCAGCGCTGACCTCTGACCTCTGCTCAGGTCACCATGATGAAGCTCTGGCCGTGGCGGAGCGCGGACGCACTCGGGCCTTTGCTGACCTGCTGGTGGAGAGACAGACAGGCCAGCAGGACTCTGACCCCTACACGCCTGTGACGGTGGAGCACATCCTGGACACTGTGAACGGGCAGCGGGCGCTGGTGCTCTACTTCTCTCTGGCGGCAGGATACCTGTACAGCTGGCTCCTGGCCCCCGGCTCCGGTAAGACACTTAATGAACTCCCAACATGCCCTTGCACAAGCCCAAATACCAAGTAACGTATTAACGCATAACTTTAAGCGGTCTTAAAGAAATATCACAAAAGAGGATTAAGGGCCTTATGAAGTATGTTTTCTTTCTCCCAGATTCCGATTTTTTTCTTTTTTCTGGATTCTGTTATTGTTGTTGCTGGTGTTTTTCATTATTCTGTTTTAATTGTAGTAATCGAAAAACATGTCTGGTTAATAGAAATCATGAAAAATTGTATATTTAACAATTTCTTAATAGTGTAACAAATTATATTTTAGGGCCCTATGTAATCTTTAATTTTTTCACCAAATTCAGTTTTTGTTTTTTTTCTCTTGTTTAAAATCTTCTGGATTCTCTTTCTTTTTCTTTTCTTTTTTCTTCATTTTTCATTTTTCAAGAACATTTTAGTAATCATAAAGCATGTGTAATTAATTAAAATGATAGAACGTACATAATTTAACAATAATTTATTTAAAAATGTTTGAAAAAAGTAAAGTTTTTTGATAATGTTTTTGAAATCTGTTTTATTTTTTCCAAATTCAGTTTTCTGTTTTAATTTTTATAGTTTTTTTCCAGTTAAATTTGAGTAAACAAAAAGCATGTCTTAAACAGTTTAACAACAATTTATTAAAAGTGTGTGTGTGTGTGTGTGTGTGTGTGTGTGTATATATATATTTTTTTTTTTATTATTATTATTATTATTTTTATTTTTTATTTTTTTTAAATTTTCTGAATTCTCTTTCTTTTTTTCTTCATTTTTCATTTTTTAATTGCATTTTAGTAATCATAAAGTATGTCTAATTAATTAAAATGTTAAAACTTGATTTAACAACAAAAAACAGTTTTTATGGTCCTAATCTTATTTTTTATGAAATTTTTGTTTTTTTTTGTTTTTACAAATGTTGTGTTTTCACTTTTAATTTTTGTCTTTTTTCCAGTTAAATTTTAGTAATCAATAAGCATGTCTTTAACAGTTTGATGACAATTTATTAAATGTTGAGCAAAAATTTAAATTTTTAGGGCCCTATGAAATCCTTTTTTTTTTTTTTCAAAATAGTTTTTGTCATATTTAATTCTTCTATTTTGGAATTAAATTGTATTAATTAAAAACACATGTCTATATAATGGAAATTATACAATTTATACAATTTAACAACAATTTATTAAAAGTTTGATGAAAATTAAATTTTTAGTGCACTATAATTCCCCCCCAAATTCTATTTTAATGGCTTAATTTATTTTTATAATCAAAAATAATAATAATAATAATAATAGGGCCCTATGAAATGTTTTATTTTTCAGAAATTCTGTGTTGGCTCTTTAAATTTTTATATAATTTTTTTTTTTTATCCAAAATTGGCCAAATTCTGTGGCATTCTGCATCATAGAGTAAATTCCATTTTTATAACTGGATTCTATGATTCTCTTTATGTTTTCCATGGAAATCGTAGGATCCTAAACACAGATTCTACACAGAGTGATGTGTGTGTGGGGTGATGGAGGTGTCAGACAGACACAGCACACATCAGAACAGTTCATCAGAGCCCGATCCGGAGACACGCTGAGACTCTGTCTGCCTGTTTGAACACAGACCAACACATTTACACTAACAGATCAATAACCCACACTGATCTGCGAAACTGATGCCTTTCTCATGTTGTAAAGGTACATTTCTGTACCATTTTATGCATTTCATTTGACAAAGTGCATCTAGAAATGTTAATAAATTGCATTAAACCGTCTCAAGCTAAACCAGATGAGTATTTAAAAAATATACTGTTTTAAAAGCTATCAAAAGTTGATGTCAGCTGTTTTAAGCCACTTACTTAAAAGGCATCTGTTACACACCTAAACACACCATAAGTTTGGTTGAACCACATCCTACAACAAAGAAACAATTATTTGATCAAATCTGGAGTTGCTTCAATGTCAGGAATATACACACACACACACACACACACATGCTCAGTTGATCGGTGTGTTTGTCGCTGCCGTATTCCTCACACCTTCTGTTCCCCGCGGCTTCATTGTGCCGCCTGCTGTTCGGTGAAGCTGGTAAAAAGCTGTGAATTAACGCAAAGTGGCAGTACCACCTGCCTCCATAATCCCAGCCCTCACAACCACACACACATAAAACACACACTAAGGGTGTTACCGTTTTGCAGTTTTTATTTGAATACATATTTAAATTTCAGTTCAGTTTTAACAATGTTTAGAATTTTTACGGACACGTGTATTTAATTACATTATGGTATATTCAGTTTTTTATATTTGAAATATATTTTTTATATTTATGATTAGAGCTGCACGATAAATCGAAATGGAATCGAGATCGCGATTCGACAGAAGCTGCGATTGTCATGCGTATCTTTCAGTGAAGCACGGTTCTGTGATCAGCAGTAAATCTCCATCCAAAGGCCAGAGAAACTCCAAATACGTCTCGCAGAAGAAACCCAGAAAATGCCTATCGCTGCAGCTTAATAAACAGAAGATTCAACTGCTTTCATTGATTCAACGTGACTAATAAACACACGACTATGGCAATATACGGTTTATCTGAGTTCTTATTATTATAATTTTCATTAAAATAAAGTATATTTATAATGCAATGCCTTTATCACTGCTTAAATACTATGAAATATGTTGCGTGCCTTATTCTGTGTAAGAAGCCACATCATCTCACAGAAGGATTTATTTCAAACACTCGACTGACATTATGAAGTGAGTTTGGAGTAAAAATATGTTATTAAATGTGGTATTTTCACATGCTTTCAGATGGAGCAGCATTTACTACACAGAGCCGTAGTTCACTGAGAAGCTATGCAAACAGCTGTCATTATCGCGAACGATTTCAGAATCACGCAATAAAATCATCTGCGATTTTTTTGCGGAACTTGTCAGTGAACTACGGCTATGTGTAGTAAATGCTGCTCCATCTGAAAGCACGTGATGATAATTTCCTGCTGATTACAGAACCGGCATTAATATCAAAATGCGCATGACAATCGCATTCGATTAATCGTGCAGCCCTATTTGTGATGTATTTTTTCTTTTAGGTTTATGTACGTATGTATGTATGTACATGTAACATTTTTACATTTTATATTCATAAAGCATTATTAAAATTTTTCATATATATAGTGTTTTCCTCATAAAAGTTTATATTACATGTACATTTTATTGATTTTATTTTATTGTTTTAAATATATAATAATATGGCAAAAAGTGTGTGTGTGTGTGTGTGTGTGTGTGTGTGTGTGTGTTTAATTTTATTATATTATATTTTAGATATGTATTTTTTATATTTTTATTTTTATTTTTGTTTTTTTCCTCATAAAAATTGAACATTTTCACATTTTATATATTTTTATTGTTTGTTATTTTTATTTTTCATAGTTATATTTAAGCTAAATATTAAGCCAACAAATCTGATTTTTTTAAAATTTATTTATTTGTTTATTTATTTATATGCATTTATTTATTATGTATTTTTGTATATGTATTTATGCAATATACTTTTAGTTTCAGATTTTTTTTTTTTCATAAAAGTGTCTGACTCTGACAATTTTGAAAATATTTTGAAATCAATGATTTTCATCTTAGTTTTAGTATACTGAGATACCTTGGGCATGCACTCACACACGACTGCACACATCTTCATCTCTCTGGACTTGAAGCTCATTTATTTATTCCAACATTGGCATCTGTAACAGAAAGACAAGCTCATGCAATCAAACAGACATATGTCTGAAAGCAGGGAGTGCTTTTGCTCATTTACAATATTCACCTAACTAGATTTCAGCCTCTTGCAGGAGAGCACTGACCTTGCTCGTGACTCTTGTGTGGCTCTATACGTTATTCTAACTTCATTATTATGCAAAGCACGCACGTTATGTCTGAAACACGGACACTCTCAGGAGTTTGAGAGCATTCGGTCCGGTCTGAACTTTGCTGGATGATCGTCTTTTACATCTGACCTTTAAGTTTGATCATTTTAAGATTGAACGACTTTACCATTTGTGAAATCAGAAAGCTCTTATAGTGCACTGCTTTTATAAAGATCACCAGCAGCAATATTCACCATTAATCACCATTGATATCATCTCTGTGCAAATCAGCATGAGCTCTGCTCTCCGTCTCACAGGTATCCTGAAGTTTCATGAGGTGTATCTGGGCGAGGGCGCGTCGGATGGCGGTACGTCAGACTTCCAGGAGGGCGGTGGCAGCTCTGTGCCCGCGGCTGGTGGCTCGTCTCTGGAGCAGCACATTAGTAACGCGCGGGAAGCTCTGGGTGTGGATTCATACTACAGCAGGTGAATGCTTCAATCACACAGCCTCCAAACATGATCACACACACACCGCAGCTAAATTCTGTTGTCAGTTCACCTTTTATGTTCCACTTTATATTCCATTCATTTATTAAATATATTTTAATAATTTCTGACTGTTATTTACGGTTTAAAAGGAGTTTCTCAACTGATAGTCTGTAATCTGGTGATGTAATCTAGGGCATTGCTTGGTTGTTGCTAATGTGTTCTAGGCTTTGCTAGGTTGCTGTTAAGCTTTACTGGATGTTAGGGTGTTGCTAGGGCGTACTAGATTTTTGTTAGGTTATTGTTAATTGGTTGCTATGGTGTTCTGAGCTTTGCTAGGTTGTTGCTAGAGTGTACTGGATGTTATGGTGTTGCTAGGTGGTTGCTAGGGTGAACTAGATGTTTGTTAGGCCCTCGTTAGGTGGTTGCTAGGGTGTACTGGATGATAGGGTGTTGCCAGGTGAATGCTAGGGTATTCTGGATGTTCAATAGGTGTTGTTAGCGTGTACTAGATGTTTGTTAGGGTGTCACTAGGTGATTGCTAAGGTGTACTAGATATTTGTTTGGGCATTGCTAAGGTTTTATGGATGTTTGATAGGGTGTAATAATGTTACAGTGTTGCTAGGTGGTTTCTAGGGTGTTCTTAATGTTTGTTAGGTTGTTGCTAGGTGATTTCAAGGGTGTACTGGATGTTAGAATGTCGCAAGGTGGTTGGTATGGTGTTCCTAGTGTTTGTTAGGGTGTTGCTAGGTAATTTCATGGGTGTACTGGATGTTAAAGCGTTGCTAGGTGGTTGCTATGGTGTTCTTAATGTTTGTTAGGGTGTTGCTAGGTAATTTCAAGGGTGTACTGGATGTTAGAGCATTGCTAGGGGGTTGCTATGGAGTTCTTACTGTTTGTTAGGGTGTTGTTAAGTGGTTTCTAGGGTGTTCTGTTTGTAAGAGCATTGTTAGGTGGTTGTTAGGGTGTTGCTGGGTGGTTGCTCATTATTAAAAAAATAAATAAAAATAGTATTGTATTTGTTATGATCTATTTCTATTTCTGTTTGTTTTATGGTTTTATGAAATATGGACGGCTATGTTGAAAGGCGAGATTGAAGAATATGCTTTTCCCAATAAAATATTACAGTAGAAGTGCCGCAGAGCGCAGCTGTGCTCGTGTTAGTGTGAATGTCTGCATCCTCCTAAATATACCCTGATGGATGTGGTCCTCGAGTGCAGCAGGGTGGAGTGTGCGCGTTCATGCCCTGCAGGAAGCACATCTCAGCGCAGGAAGCAGTGCTGGTGTTGAGTTCACTCTGACATCTAATTAGGTGAAGACGCTGGCAGGTTTGGAGGAGCAGAATGCAGAGAAGGACGGCAGAATGTCAGAAACTCTTGGTGTGAATTAAGCAGCAGCCTGAAACAAAGGGCATTATTGTACGCTCGTGGAAAGCCGCTGGTGCCAGTGCATTAGTCACTAGAGGTGTGATGGCTTCTCCCAGTGAGCTCTGCGCTCATCCCTGCCCATTAAAGGATAATTTAGCGCTTGACTGAGGGGCTGCTAGCAATCTTTTCCACTTGGTTGGGTGCAATATGCCACCTTTGAAGACCCCATTCATTTTGCAGAAAGAAAGAGGCACGAACAGGAAATGTGATACCGGCTGCAATATGAGCGATTATGGCTCGTTTAGCGAGACCTCTTGCACCCTTTAGTTAAGACGGATCCGTGTGTGTTGACTGGAGTGCCGCTCGTGAGATTCATTATAATAGCTCTGTGATTAATGCACAGATTGTTCACGTGACTGGTGTTTGCCCATGCAAAACCCACCGCCATGAAGGGTGGTTGCCAGGACGTTACTGTATAGTTGCTAGGTGCAAATGAATAATGGATGTGATAGCCTGTTTTCACCTGTTTCACCAGGTTTAATACAAAAAAGTAGTCAGGAAGATATATAGTCATACGGATATATATAGAGTCATATTTGGAGCTCTTAAAGGGGTCATATGATGCTGCTAAAAAGAACATTATTTTGTGTATTTGGTGTAATGAAATGTGTTTATGCGGTTTAAAGTTCAAAAAACACATTATTTTCCACATACTGTACATTATTGTTTCTCCTCTATGCCCCGCCTTTCTGAAACGATTTTTTCAAAGCTCATCGTTCTAAAAAAGCGAGGCGTGCTGTGATTGGCCAGCTATCCAGTGCGTTGGGATTGGCCGAATACCTCAAGCGTGTGACGAAAATGTTATGCCCCTTACTATACTGTGATGATGCCCTGTCAGGCCGGAGCGATGATTCAAAAACATGAAAACCCATTATAAACGAGGCATTCGTTGCATCCAGTGGGGACATAATTATGGATTATAATAACTTATACTGTCTTTTTACGTGTTGCGTTGCATCGCGCCGCG
>NW_015505501.1:665589-670531 GCF_001515645.1 Sinocyclocheilus grahami
CCCGGGCTGGACTCCGCTTCGTCCACGGTGAAAGCCGATCCGGCGATCCACAGCGCAAAGTTGTAGTATTTCCTCATTGACCAGCACGGATCAGCTCCAGGCATGACGAAGCAGATATCGTCATCTTTTGGAAGACCAAACAAAGTAGTTTCGCTTTCACAACGAAACACACAGCGCCTTCACGACATGGCGGCGGCGGCAACAACAAAACTACAGCGAGAATAAAAGCCTTCTTTTTTTTGCTTGAACATTTGGGCGGCGTTATGCAAATCTTCCCACATAGTGATGTAGACATGTGGGGGCGTGTTAGAACGAGCCGTTTTAGGTAGGCGTGGCTGACTCTGAACTTTTATAAAGAATATCTCTTTGGATTTGAGACTTTAGGCTTTGCAACTTTACAGATCTTCTTTATGCACCAAGAGCTTGTAACACTCCAAAGAGAACGGAAAAATTAAAATCGCATCATTTGACCCCTTTAAGTCACAGTGTGATATAAAAAGATATAACAGGAAAAATGTAATGTCATATTTTGAGATATATAAAGTCATAATTCAAGATATGTAAAGATATACTTTGAGATACATAGTAAAATTATGAGATATAAAGTCATAATTTGAGATGGTCATATTGTGAGATATATAGTAATATTATGAGCTAAATGGTCATATTTCAAGATATATGGTAATATTATGAGCTATATAAAGTCATATTTCAAGATTGTGAAATAATATAATGAGATATTTAAAGTCAATTTGAAGTATTGTCATACTTATTCAGAAGTCACATTGTGAGATATTTAGTAATAGCATGATATATAGTAATATATCCAGAAATATTGTCATTATGCGAGATGTGAAGTCATATTGCAAAATGTATATAGTATTATGAGATATATATATATATATATATATAGTCATATGTTGAGATAAAGCCATATTGTGAGATAAATAAGCTTTCCATTGGTTTATGGTTTGTTAGGATAGGACAATATTTGGCTGAGATACAACTATTTGAAAATCTGGAATCTGAAAATCACCTTTAAAGTCCAAATGAAGTTCTAAACAATGCATATTACTAATCAAAAATTACGTTTTGACATATTTACAGTAGGAAATTTACAAAATATCTTCATGGAACATGATATTTACTTAATATCCTAATGATTTTTGTCATAAAAGAAAAATCAATAGTTTTGACCCATACAGTGTATTTTTGGCTATTGCTACAAATATACCCGTGCTACTTATGACTGCTTTTGTGCTCCAGGGTCACATATATAATTAGATATATAGGCACATTTTGATATATAGTCATAATCTGAGATATAAAGTAATATATTTAAGGTATTAAATCATAGTATGAGATATATAGTAAGTTATGGGGAGTCATTGTAAGATATATTGTAACATTATGAAACATATAAGGGCCTTTCGCATCGCTTTAGTTCCAGAACTAAATGTACAGTACTAAAATACTGGGCAAGATTTTGCACAAACTATTTCCCAGTACCATTTAAAGGGTTGCATTTTCACTGAGAGTGTGTACTAAGAAGTGACGTAAGCCGGTCGACAGCGTCGTCATTTGTGCGCGGCGTTCTACAACAGAAACAAAGAAGAACAACGTTAACAACAGGAGGATGGAGGACGCTGTGATCGGAGCTGTGTTTTTGTTGTGTCTCGCGGGTTTCACAATAATGGACATGGAAAGGCGACGTATACGTAAAGCGATTGAAAGAACGGAAAGGAGGACTAAGAATCTCCAACGACAACTGGCAGTGCTACATTTGCTACAAGCGCCTGCACTTCAGCGTCCGTCCATCTATTGCTGTTCTCCATACTTGCGAAATAAGTTGACACAATGTTTACAGTATGTTTACACGGCGTTTTAAATCATGACGGGTGAGGGCGTTTTCATACACGTTTGGCCAATCAATGTCTACTTGCGTCACGATTAGTACCAGTTGTGCTGGTTAGACCCTGCTCTGAAGTAGGAGCTAATTTGGTTCTCGAAAAAGGCAGTCCAGTACTAAAGTCGCACCCAGTTCCAGAGGTACGAAAACTCCAGTCCGGTACTAAAGTCGCACCCGGTTCCAGAGGTGTGAAAACGCCAAAAAGTAGGTAGTTCCACAATTAGTTCTGGTACTATGAAAAGGTTCCCGCGGTGCGAAAGGCCCTATAAAGTCATTTTAAGAAATAAGTCATAATGTGATATGAAGTCATGTGAGATATATAGTAATATACTGTATAATAATATTATGAGATATATTAAGACCTAATTTATGAAAGGGACTCTGAAGGAGGTGGAAATCATATTTCAAGATATATAAAGTAATATTTTGAAAGTCACAATGTAAGGTATATTGTAACATTATGAGATATATTAATTCATAATGTGAAATATGAAGTAATTTGCCTGTTTCATCATCCAGCAGGTGAAAATCGTAAGCCCTATTATCCTCTCTTCAACAAGACACATGATTTGAGGAATCATTCATGTCTGTGGCACAAGTGGTACAGGTTGACTTGCACATAAACGATGGATATGGTTAAGAGTTTGATCATATCACTAACCCTCAGCATGAGCGGTAGTAACAATGATAGATGACCTAGTAAACACCACTAATTAGGGCATTTCATACCACAGTGTCTAGTGCTTTCCCAGGTCCATTTGAGTTTGTTTGCTTGTCATATAAGCTGTGGTTTGAGTTATGGTTCATAAACCAATTCGGCCTAATTTGCGGAAATAAACTGCTGTTGATGATTTATAATTTGCATATTATAGACTAATGCATTCTTATTGTTGCTTGTCTCAGCAGAAACGGATTTCAAACGCATCCGCCGCAGACAGCATGTTCCATTTTAGTCGGCTGGTAAACAGCTTCCGCCTGTGCTCACGGTGTTACTCCGGAGGCGTAATCAAACTCAGACGCAGTGTGAACAACCTTAGTTAACCTACCTGATCAGGTTAGAGAGCCGCTCACTATAGGAAGGTTTTCCTTTCAGAGCATCCTCGCATATCTCTGCCTGCCACACGCGGCCCACAGCGCTGTCTCCACATCTGAGCCATCTTCATTTCCAATGCACGCTTCCCAAACAGATCCGTCCGCTGCCGCATTCGCATCCACAGCAGCTCAGGTGCAGGAGAGCACGCAGATGGGTCACAGATACAAGCGCTCGCCCCACGACTGGGTCAAAGTCTGTCACTTTAAGCACAAATATATGAAGAGCAGATCTCATTCCCCGGCTCCTCCGGTGCTTTTCATTTCTGGTTGGCACCAAAATGAGATTATTCCCATCCTACAGGGTTGTACCCTGACAAAGAATTAAATTAACATTTCAACAGGATTTGGGACGGCTTCCGTCTCAAGAGGGAGTGCAATGGGTGCCGGAACATGTTTGCGGAGATAAAGAATGCAAAACGAGAAGAATGTTGGTGCTCTGACATTTATTGTAATAGTTCAGAAATCTAGGGAAGAGGATTAGCAGACATTCCATTTCATTCTCAGAGCAAAGGGTTTAAACAAACACACGCTAATGAGCTATTCAGACGTCTGTAGAGCATTCAATATATAGTCAATGTAATAAGATAAGTCATATTGTGAGATAAATAGTAATGAGATAGAAGAATAGTTATGAGATAGAAGTAATATTTTGAGATATTTAAGTCATTGTGAAATACATAGTCATATTTTGAGATATGAAATAAATGTGAGATAAGAAGTCATATGATATTCATAGGAATATGAAATATTTAAAGTTATATTTTAACGTATGTCATTGTGAGATATATAGTAACATTATGAGATATATTTGCCCAGTTTCACAGACGGGGCTTAGACTAAGCCAGGATTAAATCATAGCTCAATTAAGACATTTAAGCAATTTTTATAAACGTGCTTAGAAAAAAACATTACTGGTGTGCATCTTAAGACAAAACAAAGGCACTGATATATTTTAAGATCAGTCAGTGCAAGTTTCTTTCAGTTGAAACAGCTCAGACTTACATTTTAGTCTAGGACTATTCTTAAGCCTTGTCTGTGAAACCAGGGGATAAAGTCATATTTTGCGATATTAAGTCGTATTGTCACTTGATTTTGTCATATTGTGAAATATATGTTTATAACACATTTTGTCATATTGTGAAATATATAAAGTCATATTTTGTGATGTGAGATATGAAGTCATATGATTTATATTCATAGGAATATGAGATATTTAAAGTTACATTTTGAGACAAGGCCATATTGTTTTGAGAAATATTAAGTCAATGTGAGATTAGTCATATTATGAGATATATAGTAATAGTATGAGATATATAGTCATATTTTGAGAAATATTATGTAAATGTGAGATATCAAGTAAGATGTATGTAGTAGTATGAGATATATAATCATTTTGAGACAAAGCCATATTGTAAGATGCATAGTAATATTATGCAATATATATGATCCTGTTTTGAGAAATATTAAGTCAATGTGAGATTAGTCATATTATGAGATATATAGTAATAGTATGAGATATATAGTCATATTTTGAGAAATATTATGTAAATGTGAGATATCAAGTAAGATGTATGTAGTAGTATGAGATATATAATCATTTTGAGACAAAGCCATATTGTAAGATGCATAGTAATATTATGCAATATATATGATCCTGTTTTGAGAAATATTAAGTCAATGTGAGATTAGTCATATTATGAGATATATAGTAATAGTATGAGATAGTCATATTTTGAGAAATATTAAGTTGATTCAAAATATTAAGTTATATTATGATATAGTCATATTTTGAGAAATATTATGTAAATGTGAGCTATCAAGTGAGACTTATGTAGTAGTATGAGATATATAGTCATTTTCAGATAAAGCCATATTGTGATATATATATATATATATATATATATATATATATATATATATATATATATATATATATATATA
>NW_015505501.1:670787-683862 GCF_001515645.1 Sinocyclocheilus grahami
ATATTAATATTATGAGATGTATATAGTATTATGAAATATATAAAGTCATATAGAAATAAATAAAACCACGTTGTGAGATATATAATAATACTATGCAGTACATAGTCAAAATGTGAGATATAATGCCAAATTATGTTGTATGCATATATAATATGAGATATATAACGTTATATTTTGAGATACATTAAGTGATTGTGAGATGTGTAGTAATATTATGCTATATATTCATATTTTGAGATATATTAAGTCATATGAGATATGAAGTCATTGAGATGAAGTCTTAATTTGAGATATATGTGACCCTGGGGTATATTTGTAGCAATAGCCAAAAATACATTGTATGGGTCCAAATTATTGATTTTTCTTTTATGCCAAAAGTCATTAGGATATTAAGTAAAGATCATGTTCTATGAAGATATTTTGTAAATTTCCTACTGTAAATATATTAAAAGATAATTTTTGATTAGTAATATGCATTGCTAAGAACTTCATTTGGACATCTTTAAAGGCGATTTTCTCAATATTTTGATTTTTTTGCACCCTCAAATTCCAGATTTTCAAATAGTTGTATCTCAGCCAAATATTGTCCGATCCTAACAAACCATACATCAATGGAAAGCATATTTATTCAGCTTTCATTGAAATAATTATTATTCCGGATTCATTGAAATAAGTCCTTCTGTGAGATGATGTGGCTTCTTACACAGAATAAGGCACGCAACATATTTCATAGTATTCTAAGCAGTTATAAAGGCTATGTCGATTAGCATTGCATTATTATATACTTTATTATAATAAAAATTATAATACGACGAACTTAAATAAACCATATATTGTCGTAGTCATGTATTTATTAGTCACATTGAATTAATGAAAGCAGTTAAATCTTCTGTTTATTCAACAACCGCTATAGGGATTTCCTGGGTTTCTTCTGGAGGCGTATGTGGAGTTTCAGCGCGAGAGCGCCCTCTGGCCTTCGGATGGAGGTTTACTGCTGATCACAGAACCGTGCTTCACTAAAATATATGCGTGAAAATCGCAGCTTCTCCCTAATCGCGATTTATCGCATTTGCGATTTAATTTTGATTAATCGTGCAGCCCTAGTGAGATATATAATAATACTATGCAATATATAGTCAAAATGTGAGATATAATGCCAAATGATGTTGTATGTATATATAAGTGAAGTGACATGTGGCCAAGTATGGTGACCCATACTCAGAATTAGTGCTCTGCATTTACCCATCCAAAGTGCACACACACACACAGTGAACACACACAAACCGTGAACACACACCCGGAGCAGTGGGCAGCCATTTATGCTGCGGCGCCCGGGGAGCAGTTGGGGGTTCGGTGCCTTGCTCAAGGGCACCTCAGTCGTGGTATTGAAGGTGGGAGAGAGTGCTGTACATTCACTCCCCCAGACCTACAATCCCTGCCGGTACGAGACTCGAACCCACAACCTTTGGGCTATGAGTCCGACTCTCTAACCATTAGGCCACGACTTGATTGTGAGATGCGTAGTAATATTATGCTATATATTCATATTTTGAGATATATTAAGTCATATGAGATATGAAGTCATTGAGATGAAGTCTCAATTTGTAATACAGTAATATGAGATATATAAAGTTAAATTTTGAGATATAGGGAAGAGGATAAGCAGACGTTCCCTTTCATTCTCAAACACAAACACACACTAACGAGCTATTCAGACGTCTGTAGAGAATTGGAATCTCTTCATATTTACATGTTTTAATGCCATCTAAAAATAATGCGTCCAAAATAATCAGCGGAACATCTGCGTCGTGCATTAAGTGCAAATGAAGCGCGTTTTGTGTGTAATTGAAGTGAGGTGGATAAAACCTTATTAACCCAATAGAGGAATTCAAGTGTGTTGTCTCAGATGAGTCAGATTACTGGAGGAGATCTGTTTTTTCATTAAAGCTAATCAGAGAAATTTGCTCACGTGTTCTCCAGATGCCGAGAGACTCGTGAGTAATTATCTGTGATTGTGGCTGCCGTTGTGCTCGAGTTGTTTGGTCGTTTGTAAAATTGTTTCTGTTATTTTGCGTTGCATCTCAGTGGACGCCGGGAATGAAAAGTCAACAAACAAAGATGTGCATGTCTGGATATAAAAGCGAGTCTGTTTGACAGCGGTACTGATAATGGGAGCGTTGCATCGCTCAGATGTTGTGTGTTCGTCACTGAATAAACCAGTTCCGTTTCATTGAAATTTTGTGTCAGAGAAATAAAAAAAGACACAAATGAGAAATGAGAGTCTGTAGAATCAAGCATTTCAGCGTGTTGTTTAATAATTGACTATATTGTTTGGCAGAAGTGATGTGTATAGTTATTATTGTCGTTTTACATCGTGAAATTATCTATTGGACTTGTTTTTTCATCAAAAAAGCAAGAAAGCCGAGTTCCTCTGCAGTAATTGTACCATGTTTTGTACCCAACAGCTGTGGTAAAATCAGTGTAACATTTGTTGCTTGGATAAGTTACATTATGATTGGTGTTTCAGAGCCTGTTCCAGCAGCGAGACGGAGAGTGAAGCTGGAGACCTTTTGGACCAGCAGTTTGAAGAACTCAATAATAAACTCAACTCAGTGACCGACCCGACCGGCTTCTTGAGGATGGTTTCCAGAAACAACCTCTTCAACAGGTCAGACACACAACAATCATCATAGAAAGTGGCTCAGAAATCTCAGAAATTAAGTGTTTTTGAGACCTAAAAAGTGTTCTTTTTATTATAATGAAAGTGAATGAGGTCAAAATTACAAATAAACACAATTAGAGTGTCATAAAATGGGTTAAAATGACTCACTTGCTTTATTCTAAGCTATTTTTTTTATTGTTTAGGTAAAAAAAAATCCACCTTGGCTCATATAAGCTTTTTATAAGCTTTCCAGTCAAGCTCCAAAATGACTAATGAATATCATTGAGGTGTCATAAAATTGGTAAAAATGACACATATGTCTCATATGTCTTCTAAAGTCATATGAGACATATGTGAGGAACAGATCCAAATGTAAGTGTTTTATTCCCTGAAAATACACACATTAATGAGAATTGATGAGAAAAATATATTAAAGGGGTCATATGATGCGATTTCAATTTTTCCTTTCTCTTTGGAGTGTTACAAGCTCTTGGTGCATAAAGAAGATCTGTAAAGTTGCAAAGACTAAAGTCTCAAATCCAAAGAGATATTCTTTATAAAAGTTAAGAGTCAACCACGCCCTCCTAAAACGGCTCGTTCTAACACGCCCCCACATTCGCGATTATAGTAAGGAGCGGTACATTTCCAACGAGTGCTTGTGGTGTTCGGCCAATCACAATGCCCTGGGTCAGCTGGCCAATCAGAGCAGACTGTGCTTGTGAAAGGAGGGGGCTTTGTAGAAAACGAAGCATTTGAGAGAGGCGGGGCATAGAGGACCTACAATAATGTACAGTATTTGAAAAATAATGTGTTTTTTGAACATTAAAGCATGTCAACATATTCTGTTACACCAAATAATCTTTAAAATATTTAAAAATTATCTTTAAAATAGCATCATATGACCCCTTTAAACCAGATAGATTTACCCACGTAGCATCGTAACACACCAGAAAATCTGAAACCCATCATTTAAACTTTTCTCAGTACATTGGTAAATAGTTTTTTCTTGTTCTAGATGTTATGTTTGAATTTTTAACTAAAAGAGGAGAAAGCACATAAAAACCCAATCAAACACGAAATAATTAAGCAATTAGTAATCATGCTCAGTCCATTGGCCAAAAAAAATGCTTTTCTTGATCTAGATCTGACTCATTTTAATATTAACCAAAATAAACCATTTGTTATTAATCTAAAGAAAGAGAAACCACTTAAATAGTGAAGAAAACCCCAATCAAACACCAAATAATTAAGCCATTGATTAATAATTGCTTAATTATTTGGTGTTTGATTGGGTTTTTCTTCACTATTTAAGTGCTTCATAATGAATCAAAAAAAAATTCTCAGTCCATTGACAAAAAATAAATAAATAAAAAGCATTTTTCTTTTCCTAGATCTAGTTCTGTTTTATATTACCCAAAATAAACCATTTGCTATTAATCTAAAGAAAGAGAAACCACTCAAATAGTAGAGAAAAACCCAGTCAAACACTAAAATCATTAAGCAATTAGTAAACATTTTGCTGGTAATGGATCTAAACTCTGCCGGTGGGAAAGAGCAGCTCAGACGGATGATAATTAGGGAGCCGGTACGGAGGGATAGAGTCCTTCACATCCTGATTCATTACGAGAGAAAGAGAGATGGTTATTAGCACTGAAAGAGGGGGAGGGAGGAAGAAACGTCAGCTAGGACAGGAACAGGAGGCGAGGTTGTGTTAAAGACGGGGTCAGAGCGGCCATCATTAGAGCTCTGCTCCTCATTAAGAGCTCTCAGCGCCGCACATCTCTCTATATTCACTCCTCATCTGCCCTAATGAGCACGTGTCACCGCGTTAAACGAACAATTCAGGCAAAAATGACGATTCTGGCATCGTTCACTCACCCTCAAACCTGTTTGACTTTCTTTGCAAACAAGGAGAATTTTTGAAGAGTATCCTGCTCTTTTAAGTGCAGTGAACGTGAAGCTGCAGAATGACAGGTGAACATCATTAAAGTGTCTTCCAGGTGGTTCAAAATGTATTTTTCCACTATATTTTGTCTTCTGAAGTCATACACGATAGATTTGTGTGAGGAACAGACCCAGATGTAAGCGTTTTCTTCACTGAAAAGCCACATAAGGTTTCATGTGACAAGTAGTGCTCAAATGATTCATTAAAAAGATTGACGAAAAAACAATGATACATAAATGAATCAGATATTTAATGAATGTTTTTGAAACGGATCTGTTGGCTCATTCAGAAGAGTTCATGAGACAAGTAGTGATCAAATGATTCATTAAAAAGATTCAATGCAAAACAATATTTCATATGATGTTGCTAAAAAGAACATTATTTTGTGTATTTGGTGTAATGAAATGTGTTTATGCGGTTTAAGGTTAAAAAAACACATTATTTTCCACGTACTGTACATTATTGTTTCTCCTCTATGCCCCGCCTTTTTGAAACACGTCGATTTTTACAAAGCTCATCGTTCTGAAAAAGCGAGGTGTGCTGTGATTGGCCAGCTATCCAGTGCGTTGTGATTGGCCGAATACCTCAAGTGTGAGACGGAAATGTTACGCCCCTCACCATACTGTCTTTCACTGTTTCACAACGAAAAACACAGCGGCCTAGCGTGAGGGGAAGCCCCGGCTTAGCGTGAGCTGAGGCTGGGCTAGAGTGAGCTGAGGCGGCGGGGTCGAGAACGGCGCGCCCGGCGGATCCGACGAATGAGTGACGACCCCGGGCTGGATTCCCCTTCATCCATGGTGAAAGTTGTAGTATTTCCTCAGCGACCAGCACGGATCAGCTCCAGGCATGACGAAGCGGATATCGTCCTCTTTTGGAAGACCAAACAAAGTTGTTTCGCTTTCACAACGAAACACACAGCGTCTTCAGGACATGGCGGCAGCATCAAAAAAACTACAGTGAGACTAAAAGTTACGCCTTCTTTCTTTGCGTGAACATTTGGGCGGCGTTATGCAAATCTTCCCACACAGTGATGTAGACATGTGGGGGCGTGTTAGAATGAGCCGTTTTAGGAGGGCGTGGTTGACTCTTAACTTTTATAAAGAATATCTCTTTGGATTTGAGACTTTAGTCTTTGCAACTTTACAGATCTTCTTTATGCACCAAGAGCTTGTAACACTCCAAAGAGAAAGGAACAATTGAAATCGCATCATATGACCCCTTTAACGAATTTGGTATTTATGAATTCATTTGAGATGGATATTTTCAATTAATCGTTTGATCCAGGTTGCAAAATCAGTGAACAAATATTTATTTATTTCTGATTGCTTCATAAGAGTTGGAATAAAGTGCATTTATCTGCTATTTTGGTATTTATTAATATTTAGAATTAACTTTTATTTTTATATTTTCAGTTGTCATTTTAATTTTAGTTGATTTTGTTATGTGCTTTTGTCATATTTATGTATGTATTTATTTTTTTTATTTCAGCTTCATTTCAATTAAAGAAAGTGATGTTAATAGTTTAGTTATTTAATTTAAACTTTAATTTATTAAGCTTATTTTTAATGTTACATTTTTCAGTGGATGTTTTTTCTGCTTCATTTCAGTTAAAGAAAACCATTTTAAACACTGGTTTCAATTTGGAATGAACATTTAATTTTATATTTTCAGTTTTTATTTTCATTTGAGTAATTTTGTTATGTGTTTTTGTCATCGTTTTTGTTTTTTCAGTTTAGTTTAGTTTTTTGTCAATTTTAGTACTTCAGCTTAACCTTGTTTTATTTCAATGTTCAATTTCAAGTTTTTTTTTTATTTTGAATAATTGTATTTTATTTAAGCTTTGTTACAGTTAATGAAAGCAACTTTAATACACTAGCCTCTATTTTTATAGCATGTTTTTTAATCCTTTTTTGGTTCCACACAGGATTTGAACGATATAAATAACCTCAGAATTGTAATTTTGGGGTGAATTGTTTCCTTAAATAGTCCACTCTGTTCTCACACAAATGATGCTCGTCTCTGCCGCCTCTCGTTTGTTTCGGGCCGATGTCGAACCGATCTCTCTTTAAACACTGACGAGGCTTACGCCAGTTTGATCACCCAGTTGACCTCCAAACAGAGACCCCTGTGTGTGTCTCTTTGAAGGCGCTTAATAATGATAAAGCTCCGTGACAGGAAGTGGGAAGGAAGTTTTCTGCGGAGCTCTTCGGTTTCCATAGCGATGGCGATTAGACCTGGAGTATGTGGAGTCATTACACCTACACAGATTCTTTGATAACGAGGTGTTTTGATGATATGATATATCATCAAAATATATATGATAAATATATGATAAATGACACTAATGATCGATAAATTATTATATTTCATAAGATAGTAATCACAATAAACAGTTCCTCTGCCAAGAATAATTCATATTGTTATATTGAAAACATAATAATAATAATAAATCACAATAAAAACTAAATAAATAAATTGTATTAATTAAATAATAAATAATAATAATTATTAATATTATTATAATTTGCTTTTGCTGTTAGAATACAGTATGTTGTTGTTTATTATTCTTATTATTTGTCATTAGTTTACAGTATAACACTATTAATTATTTTTTTATTATTTTAATAATAGTCATTTGCCAGTAGTATACACTGTAATTGTTATACAAATATAGAATATTAGTATCTAATATTAACTATTATTATTATTTGTATAATAATATATAGTATACCATATAACACTATTCATTTTTATTGTTCGTCTTTTTTCTTATGACTATTTGTACTGCTGTAATTCTATATGACTTGTTGTTAGTATACAGTATAACTATTAATTATTCTAATAATTATTATGAATATTATTTGTTATTAATATGTAATATAACACTATGTGTATTGTTAATATTACTATTACTGCCGTAATCTATTTTTATTCTACACAGTGACCTCTTTTTGTAACACATTTTGTAACCCTACTTAAATTGCTTTCGGAGTGTTTTTATCTCATCTGTCCATCCTTGAGCCATGACCTGCTGTTATAAAACACACAAACATGTTCAAAAGACAAGCTGCTGTTTTGCAGGTGAACAGCACCCTCCAGTGTTTCAGTAACTAATGGAATCTGAGGTGGTGTGATCTCACTTCATCTTCTCTCATTTGTCACTATATGAGTGAATTTGAAGTAGCACACTAAATACAGTTTTTATGAGGAAAGAGTCTGCGTACTGTATTTCCAGTGTGATGAATGAATACAGGATCATCCATTAGATTTGGCATCTCTTTCCTGATTTATTTTGATCCGACTGCCAAAAGTTGCGAAATGACTGCACGCTGCTGTTTGAGCCGTACAGTAAGTATTTGTGTTTGTGGTGTTGTTTCAGGAGCTGTCAGAGTATGACGAGTCTCTTCAGTAACACGGTGTCTCCGGTGAAGGAGGGCTCGTCGTCTCTGCCGCGCCGCGCCAGTGCGCTCAGCAAACCCCCGCTACGAGCCCTTTACGACCTGCTCGTCGCCCCGATGGAGGGGGTACGACTGCACCCACACTTCACCAGCGCTCAAGAAACAATTACATATATTAGTCCGTCAATAAGCTGTCCACTAAGTGATAGTGATGTGAAATATAGAATTTATTATATATTTAATGTAATACCCAGGGTTTTATTTGATTTGATTTTTTCTACTACCTCAATGTTGGCTGTTCTTTTATTTTTAAAGCTATTTTATGATGTATGTCCAATATTTCTTGGCTTGTCTGGTGAAGTTTTGAGTATGTAATGTGATGTCTGTAGGGTCTGATGCACTCCAGCGGTCCGGTCGGCAGACACAGACAGCTGGTTCTGGTTCTGGAGGGCGAGTTGTATCTCATCCCGTTTGCTCTGCTGAAGGGAAGCTCGTCTAATGAGTATCTGTACGAGCGGTTCAGTCTCATCGCCGTACCGTCCATCGGCAGTCTGGGGAGCACTGCTAAAGTAGGCACAGTTCTGACACATTATATAGACCAGTGTTACTAGTATTTATGTACTATTAAAGTGTTTATTAATATAAATCAAATAAAACTAAAATTAAAAAAAAAATAAAGCAAATTCAAAAGCTTCATTTTATTTTATTTTTATTAATTTTGGTATGTTCTATTTTATTTTTTATTTTTTCATTTTTACTTGAGTTTTATATATATATATATATATTGTTGTTTTTGTGTTTGTTTTATTTCTATTTACCTTCAATTTATATCTATTTCAATTTTAGTTTTAGTAATTTTAGGACTTGCCGGGCAGAATTTAAATTTTTGAGTTTTTCATCAATTTGTTGTAATGTTCTAGTTTTTCAAATATTTAATTTTATTTAATTTTAATTTATTAGGTTTATTTCAATTAAGGAAAATTATTTTTAATAGTGTTAGTTAACAATAACAACAGTGATATACAGTATACTACTATATGACTATTTGTATATTATTATTGTATTTATTTATTTATATTATTTTTTACTGTTTTGAGTCATTTGGGTTTTTTAATGTAAGCATTACAGTGTCAAGCTGTTTTTACTCTAATAATTTTAATGTATTTCCTGATTTATCAGTTTGCGTCCATAAAGTAAAAAAAAAAAAAGTAGATTATCAAAAATAGGTGTTTGACATGGTTATTTAATATATATGTTTTTAAATATACAATAAATCTAAGAATACAATTTGTAATTTTTAATTTGTGCTTTTTTTTTGGTATATAAGCCACATGAGACTTGAGTGCTACAATGATTTTACCATGATTAAGGAGTGTTGTTTAAACATTTACCCTCTTGACCCTGGTAAATTCATTGTAGTTTACCACCTCATTTGCCTTAATGATTTTATAAGGTTTAATTTTACCTTGACTGTTTTTGCTCACAAACTCACGTGGTGTTTGTCTGGTCAGGTTCACCCTCGGCGGAGTGGTCCGGTTCTGTGTAATGGAGGAAGCTCCATGGCCGCAGTGGTGGGGAATCCTCGGCTGCCGCCGTCAGTGAGGGACCGCTGGCTCTGGGGTCCGATGCCCACAGCTGAGGAGGAGGCTCACATGGTGGCCGATCTCCTGGGCTGCCAGCCGCTGGCCGGTCCCACCGCCACCAAGGAGCGGGTCATGAGCGCCCTGACGCAGGCCGAGTGCGCCCACTTCGCCACGCACATCTCCTGGAAGCTGGCGGCTCTGGTCCTCACGCCCAGCCAGGACAGCGGCTCTGAACCGGTGGCGGCGGCTCCCAGCGGAGGAGCAGGAGGTGAAGAGAGCGGAGTCAAATCCAACTACACCATCCCGGAGAGTCTGCGTGTGCCGGACGACGCCAGCGATGCCGAAAGCATCTGTGACAGCCCGCCGCTGCAGGAGTTCCTGCTCACCGCAGCCGACATCCTTGACCTCAGACTGCCCACAAAACTAGTCGTGCTGGGGTCAGTAGACCAGTGATATTTCAGTATCATTGAGATACTGTTGTATTTTTTAATAATAGTTTGAATTCGTTTTTTTTGTTTGTTTTAATTTTAGTTAATGTTTTAGTAATTTGGTTGTCTTGGTGTGTTATGTCTGTGTAATTGCAATATTTTTTATATATAAAATAATAATTTTTACTATAATATTATTTTTATATATGTATTAGTATCAGTAGTACATATTAAATATGTATTAGTATCAGTACTAATAATAATGTAAAGACTACATCAAATAGAAAATGTCCTCATAAAATGTCTTCATTTTTATATATATAAACTTTATTTTGTGATTATTTTTTTATATTTTACTTTTTATAAATTTAGTTGATTTATAAATAAATTATTAGTTGTAGTAGTACTAATAATAATTAAAAAATATATGTTTTTTTTCATTCATTACATAATGTGAAGCGATTTTTTGTTTTATTTTATTGTTTTATTTTATCTGATCTTTTTGTTTATGTCTACCAAGGTTAAAAAACAAACATTTTATTTTATTCAAAATTAGGCAAATTGTAATATATTCAAATTTCATATAGGCTTATTTTTAATATGTAATAAATGAATGAACTTTTGAATAAATTAATTAATGTAATTCATTGTCAATTTATATATATATATGTGTGTGTGTGTGTGTGTGTGTGTGTGTGTGTGTGTTTATGTATGTATATATTACTATTATTTTTTGTAATTATTGTTTTGTTTTGTTAAACTAAATTTTATATGCTTTTAATAATTCTATTTTTATATACAATATACATATATTAGCTTAAATAACTATATAAAAATACGCTATAAAGTATACAATTATGTAATTGTATATATATATACTGTAGCATGTATATTATTTCTGTGTGTGTTTAATGCTATCCAGATATATTATAACTCGTACTGTTATATACGCTTTCGTTCATACTGCCCACCTTCATCTGCGCATCAGTGTTTTCATACATCACTTCTGTTTAACAGGCCGTACTACGACTGCGGCCACATGCACAGTAGTTTAACAGTCTATTGAAGATAATAGCGTCTGTATTCCAGTGAATTACTGCTCCATGAGGCTGATCGAGTGTGTTTTCGTGACCTGCAGCTCGTACCAGGAGTCGGACAGTAAAGTAACGGCGGACGGTGTGGTGGGTTTGACCAGGGCTTTCCTGGCGGCTGGAGCTCAGTGTGTGCTGGTGTCTCTGTGGCCGGTTCCCGTCGCAGCCTCTAAGATGTTCGTCCACGCGTTCTACAGCGCTCTGCTCAACGGCACCAAAGCCAGCGCGGCCCTCGCAGACGCCATGAAGACCGTCCAGAGCAGCAAACAGTTCTCACACCCCTCCAACTGGGCAGGTATGATCGCAGCGGCATTGAAACGTGTGCAGTATATAAGCAGATCATACTGTGGTGAATACTGTATATTAAACAAATACAGTGATGTCCTGTAGCACACTGCTACTGCATACTGTCACACGTCACTTTAAAATAATAGTAGGCAGTGTTGAGTATATAGTGGCTTGTTTGCTTGTTCTCCTCATGATTTGAATATGTCTCCACAGGCTTCATGCTGATTGGCAGTGACGTGAAACTGAACAGCCCGTCGTCTCTGATTGGTCAGGCTCTGGCTGAGATCCTGCAGTATCCAGACAAAGCTAGAGATGCCCTGAGGGTTCTGCTACACCTGGTGAGAAACACAGGACCACTGGCCTCATTTACATTTACTAAGAATATATGTTATGCATGTGCATATAGTAGTCTACTATAGCAGTGTTTCCCAACCGGGGTGCCGTCTGTCGAGAGCAGGGGTGCCGTGTAAAAAAATCCTTTTTTTATATTTTTAAATTGCTAAAATGTTCAAAAAAGCATCTATTATATAATATCAATTTCTGATGTCGCCAATAATTAGAGATGCACCGAAATTTCGGCTGCCGAAAATTAGCGACTAAAAAAAGGTTGGGAAACACTGGCCTATAGTATATAAAGAATATCCTATAAATATCAAATGTAATCATATGTGTGTGTATGTGGCGCGTTAAAGCAATAAGCCCCAAGAAGCCGTGGTTTACTGTGAATTTATAACAGCTTAGGGGCGTTGTTAGGCACGACGCGAAGCGGTTATTCCATATACGTAGTAAGGTTTCACAAAATAAAGCAGAGTAAATAAAGTGTAATGATATTAATAAAAACATTATTCTTCCGCCAAACAATGTAGTTCCTCAGAATCAGTTGTGGTTGCAACAAAGTGGATGCCGAGCAACACACAAACGTAAACAAAGGTGTGTGTTTGTAGAGTAATTTACAACAGCTTCGAACGTGGCTCAGCCAATCAGAATCAAGGACCGGAACTCTCCGTTTTATAAATACATTTGAATCTGTTATAGTACATTTTATATGCGTTCAGTAGTTCTATTTTATTTTGTATACATTGTGCATATAGTATTCAGGTGCAATAATATAGTATACATACTGTATGTACTACATATAGTAATAGATAATTCCACTATAGTAGATATATATATATATATCAGTTGTTTTTAATAACTATAAAAACAATTATTGTAATTATTATTTTGATCTGTTATATAGTATTTTATGTTTGTTTAAAAGTATAAAATGTGATATAATTGTGTGTGTATATATCAGCTATTAATAATTGTAATAATCAAAATAATACAACTCATTATTTTGATCTTTTATATAATAGATTTTATATGCTCTTAATAATTATTTCTTTTCATTTTATATACAATGTGCATATATATATATATATATATATATATATGTATATATCTAATTTTATATAGAGCGGGAATATACTAATATATAACTATATAGTATGTTTAATTGTAAGTATAACTGTTACAGTATAAAATTTAGCATAAAATATTTTACAATATTAAATGTAAATATATATGCAATTTTATATATCTATATCTACAGTGGTGTGAAAGAGTGTTGGCCCCCTTCCTGTTTTTTTTTTTTTTGCATATTTGTCACACTTAAAAGATTTAGATCATCAAACAAAT
>NW_015505501.1:683903-690591 GCF_001515645.1 Sinocyclocheilus grahami
TATATATACATATATATATATATACACACACGCATACATACAGTGTATATACTGTATATATATATATATATATATAGTATATATATAAATTGTTAATAATTAATTATCAATAAATAATAATAAATTTTATTACATGCATATATAGATATATATAATATAGAGGTTTTTTATATATATATTTATAGCATTTTTATATGTTGAGTAATTTAGTTTTTATTTTAAGTATTATTTTGATCTGACATTTTATATTCAGTAATTTTATATAAAATATTTGTTCATTAATTTATTTCTCATACTTTTATTTCTCGTACTTTTAAGTTTTTCATTTTGAGGTTTTTTTTTCCCCCATAGGTTTCATTTTCATTTGAAAATGTGGAAATAATAGTAACAGACAATGCGTAGGAGTATCCGACCTTTTTGTCTGGTTTTGTACAAACCATTCATCTGTGTTTCTGTGGCTCCCCCAGGTGGAGAAATCTCTCCAGCGCATTCAGAACGGCCAGAGGAACTCCATGTACACGTCTCAGCAGAGTGTGGAGAATAAGGTGGGCGGCGTGCCCGGCTGGCAGGCTCTGCTGACCGCGGTGGGATTCAGGCTGGACTCGGCTGGAACGGGCCTCCCCGCTGCGGTCTTCTTCCCCACCACTGACCCCGGAGACCGATTGCAGCAATGCAGCACCACCCTACAGTCACTGCTGGGTACGACACGCTGCCACACTCATTTACTGTTAAACAAGACAAGACAAGAGTTTGAGGGGGGAAGATTGCCAGTCCACAGAGCGTTCTTGGACAGATGCATGTTGCACACAAAAATGGCAAAAAATTGTGATCAAACAAGTGAGAGTAGCAAAAGTAAAATGTGTAAATTCTCCCTTATTGGTCATTGGAAGTTTTTCAAGTGACTGGTCATTTTCAAGGATTTGTTTCCCCCCAAAAATGCTAGTTAATGTTATCGTCTTAACTGACTTTGCTCACACAGGGCATAACAACTTCCCAAAATAAAATCAAAACTAACAAACCCCAAAATAAAAAAACATATGTTTTAATCTTTTTCTTTTTTTTTTTTTTAAACACCTTTTTACGCTTGTGGTGTTTCTGGACAAAAATGACTGACCTACAAAAAATTCCTTATAAATGTTTTGTTATGCTGTATTATTACCAAACGTAGGATTCAATCTTTATATCAACTTGCTTTATTTCAATTAGCACAGGTTTTGCATTTTGTTTTGTAACTGATTGATTGTAAGCCCTGTTATTCTGAGCTTATGCATCTCAGTTTATGAGTGAACATTGCCAAAATGATCAATCAGTAATGATTTTTTTTTCACTGAAATGAAAAACGTGCATAAGCTCAGATCAATGAGGACTCAGTTGAGGAATCAGTTCCAAAACCAATACAAAACCTGTGCTAATTGAAAACAAGTTGACAAAAAGATTTGGTGATAGTATTGCATAATGAAAGATTTACAAGGCCGAACATTTTTGTCCAGGATCACCAAATTAGGTAAAGGGTTTTCAGCACAGCACAAAGGTTTAAAGAGTTATTTGTCTTTCATGTTCGCAGGTTTGCCTCCTCCTGCTCTGCAGGCTTTGTGTAAACTGATCACAGCTTCAGAAACCGGAGAACAGCTGATCAACCGGGTAAGATGTCACAGCATGTATCAAACTTTTCATTAAGCCAACTATTCTGTGCTCATGCATCTGATCTGGGCATAACTACACTGCTGTGATGAGTGCCTGCTGTATTATTGAGATCCTCGTGTTTGCTTTTAACAATCCTCTTTCCTTCTCTTTTCCTAAACTTACCATTAAAGGCTGTTAAAAATGTAGTGGGAATGGTAAGTGCTTAAATATCTGCTTTCAACTAACTCTCTGCTAACACACTACCGTAAATTAACTTGCCAATGATATTTGGCTGTGCTGTTTTATTGTAAGTAATAATGAAATAAGCCTTTTGTATATTTGACATCATTAAAATCGTTTTCCGCAGCTCCATCAGGTTTTGGTGCAGCTTCAGTCTGGAGAGAAGGAGCAGGATTTCTCTCTCTCGCCCATCCAGGTGTCCATCAGCGTGCAGCTCTGGAGGCTTCCTGGCTGCCATGAGTTCCTGGCCGCTCTGGGTAAGAGCAGCTTCAGCACATGAGTACTGATCGAGATGCTGTAGTCCATGCTGAGGACTCAGTCTTTCTCTTTCTCTCAGGGTTTGACCTGTGTGAGGTCGGTCAGGAGGAGGTGGCGTTGAAGACGGGCAAACAGGCCAACCGTCGCACCATGCACTTTGCCCTGCAGTCGCTGCTGGCACTGTTTGGTGAGCATCACTTCACCCTCACATTGTTGATCCCAACAACAAAACCGATTCATTCATTTTTTTATTTTGTCATCAATACTAAAGACAACAAAAGGGCTGTTTCAATAGTATTAGCTTCAATAGTAGCTAATATTTCAGTGTACTCACTGAAAATGTTTTTCAGAAGACAAGGCAAGTTTGTTTATATAGCATATCTTACACACTGGTAATTTAAAGTTATTTACATAAAATTGATTTAAAAATAATAGTAACAGTGCATATGCAATAAAATTCATCTGTTATTTTTAGAATTGTTATTTTCAGGGAATGGACTAAAATGAATAAATTTGACATTATACATGTAAAGGCTTTTTTTTTTTCAAAAGACAATGACTATGGCTTAAACGGGGTTAAAAAAGAACGGGGTGAAAAATATATATTCTATATTTCCATCATACGTCATTACAATACTGATAAAAAATCACAATATTTTTCAAAAAATGCAGTGTGTTGTAATCATTTCACAAAATATATGTTTTCATTTAGACAACAGTACTCTATTTACCACTAACATATAGGTAAAACAATTAAAAACTATTTTTAAAAAGTTATTTATTATGCTAAAAATCATTATTGCTATTTTTCCACCAATAAAACTTCAATATCTATAAATAAAACTTCAATATCCTAAAAACAATAAATAAAATGTTACATTTTGACTTATTTAAACTCTTGACTAAAAAATGACTTTAAAATTTTTTTATTATTAAATATTAATCATTAAATTAATTAATAAATAATAATAATGTAATTAAGTTCATGCCATTAATAATCACTATTACTATTTTTACTGGAAAAAAATGATATAAAAATATCTATACTCCTTTAAATATATAACATGTTATATATAACATCTGACTTTGTAATAATTGCACTGTAATGTTTTCCTCAGACTCTACTGAGCTGCCGAAGCGCCTGAGTCTGGACAGTTCATCGTCTCTGGAGTCTCTGGCTTCAGCACAGTCTGTGTCCCACCAGCTACCTATGGGCTATCCCAACCCTCCCTTCTCCCCTCCATGTCCTGACAGCCTTGCCTCTGACGCCATCTCAGTCTACAGCCTGAGCTCCATCGCCTCTTCCATGAGCTTCCTATCCCGTCCCGAAGGCACGTCCGACTTCATCAGCCAGCGCTCGCGGCAGCAGGAGCTAGAGCGGCATCGGGGTGGAGCCGGGCTGTTCGCGTCCCACCGGCACACGGCGGTGCCCCGCAGCCGCTCGTCCCCGCATGGAGCCGTAGGAGGGCACGATGATGAAGAGTATGAAGGATACAGTATAATCAGCAGCGAGCCGTTGGGTAGCCAATGCGACACGCTCCCTCGTCCTGCAAATCACAGGAACCATCGGGGCGCTGCACGCGGCGGGACCGGCAGGGGTTACGCAGTGTCTGTGTCCTCTAGGGGAAGCGTCAGCACCCCGACGTCTCCGGTCAAAGCCACCCTGGTTCCCAGTCCCAACTCGCCCTTCCAGAAGGTCGGGAAGGTGAGCAGCTCAGACACGGGCGAATCCGATCAATCCAGCACAGAGACAGACAGCACTGTGAAGTCCCAAGAGGAGCGTACGCCCGGAGCCGCTCTGGACCCACAAGAACTGGCGCAGAAGATCCTGGAAGAAACGCAAAGCCACATGCGGGCCGTCGAGACTTTGCAGAGAAGCACTGGGAGCATCCCGCTGGGCGAGGGGATGGGCGGCGGAGGCCCCCCGACCCCAACTGGAGGTTCTGCTTTCCGTTCCTCGGAGACGAGCGCATTCAGTCGCCCTAGTAGCCGGGCAAGCATCAAGGCACAGTCGTCTCCGCTCCCGACGCGCCCCAAACCGCCCTCCCGTACGTCGTCCCTACAGAAGGTCAGCTCGGGATACAACAGCCCCGCTACGTCCGAGACGTCCCTAAAGGAAGGCAGCCAACCGTCGCCGACTTCCGACAGTCATGCCCAGTTTAAACTCAAGTATCCCAGCTCGCCCTACAGCGGCCACATCTCCCACTCGCCTAGCAACGTCTCGCCCAGCTCGGGCCACCAGTCTCCGGCCGGCAGCGCACCCTCTCCGGCATTGTCCTACTCCTCAACAGGCTCGACGCGTTCCAGTCCGGCGGACGCTCCGGATATCGACCGACTCAAATTGGCCGCTATAGACGAAAAAGTCCAAGCGATCCACAATCTCAAGACTTTCTGGGCCAGCGCCACCCAACAGCAGCACTCTGGACCAATGCGGGCACTCCGTGGTGGGAAACTGAGCACCGCCAAAAGAGATGTCCTGGGTCTTCTGAACCTCTCGCCCCGACACGGCGTGACGGGACAGGATACACCTGGCCAGGATGTGGCGCTCGAGCACAGAAATCCGCCCAACGGCCATCGCAAGATCGATTCCAAGAGAGTCACGCCTTCTCCGACGGCGTCCACTGGCAGCAGTCCAGGGTCACATCCCATCCGACTGCCTTCGGGGAATGGATACAAGTTCCTGTCGCCGGGACGGTTCTTCCCTTCGTCTAAATGTTGAGATTATGTCCCTCAGTGACTGGCTTCTCTTGATAAAGGAGTATTTTGAGTATTTATAACTCTTGAAAACAGTGAAAAGGACAGTCTGGGTGAGGAAGTGCACATTCCCAGAAGCCTCAAACTGCCTACTGTTTAATTTTCCGTGCAGAGAGCATATAATCCTTATGCTTCCACCTACACTGTAAAGGACCGTTTATACATGCAGACTGATCTTAGACTTGCGCAAGGCATGTCAGACAAAAAAAAGATGAGATTATACCAAAATGGTATTTCAAAAAAAGACAAAAAGGCTCGCTGTTTGTGTTAGTGAAGATGATGCGGCTTTGACTGGTTTTCTTTTGTTTTTTCCATTTTTTATTTTTTTTTTATATAATTATTGTTATTGTTATTATTATTATTATTATGGATGGTAATTGTTATTACAGTTATTTGTTTTGTAAATTAAATCAACGTTTTGCAATCAGTATTATACGTTTTTATATTGTTAAAGAAGCAAACCATGCACAAAAAAAGTTGAAAAAACATTTTCATATTTTTATTGAGATGGTGGCGACGCACCTGACCTGACTTCTATGTGAATTGAGTGTCAGTATTACAGCATGGGTTCTTTTGCTCTCCAGTGATTCAGTGTCTTTTTAACAGAGATTTTGCATATGTGGACTCTCATCCAGACATATCTCAGTCATTTCTCAGTAAAATGGTCTCAATAAAAAATTTAATTTACTCTCTTGTGGTGGTGGTCTTCTATTCATTTTCATATTAGTATACAGAATAGAAAGATTATAATAGCTTCAAAAATAAAAAAATCCAGGTATAATTTTCCAAATAAATAAATGATTGATTTGTAACTAACTATTTTGATACAAATCAATTTTAAAAAGTGCACTTTCCACACAGTATTTTTAAATAAATAGGTTTAATGATTACAAATGGTTATTTTTTCATATTTCTAGACAATTGTATCCCTATATTGATTCAAAATTCACTATATTCATAAATGTTTGTTCAACAAATACTATCTACATATACTACATACAACAAATACTAAATACTATATACAAGTACCTCCGGTTACCTTCAGCAAATATGGACTATGTTCTTTGGTCAGATATAGGGACAAGGCCCATTGTAGAAATCTGAACATTAGTATTTGTATCTTACAATGCAATTAAGTCAAGATTAGTCACTGAATGAGTATTTTAGAGTGCAAATTATTTCTCAAATAAATGGAAGTGACATGTGATAATCAATATGCAGAGATAATAGTCATAAATAATTGGAGTGTTATCCGACAGAGAGCCACTTTTCAGTTTTAAGATTTCTGTGCTATGTCGTTTACGTATCAGTATTTTGTGCAGGTGAGTTATTGGTTCTTAAAGGGGTCATATGATGTTGCTAAAAAGAACATTATTTTGTGTATTTGGTGTAATGAAATGTGTTTATGTGGTTTAAGGTTAAAAAAACACATTTTCCACATACTGTACATTATTGTTTCTCCTCTATGCCCCGCCTTTCTGAAACGCGCCGATTTTTACAAAGCTCATCGGTCTGAAAAGCGAGGTGTGCTGTGATTGGCCAGCTATCCAGTGCGTTGTGATTGGCTGAATACCTCAAGTGTGTGATGGAAATGTTACGCCCCTACCATACTGTGATGCCCTGTCCCGGCCGGAGCAACGAGACAAAAACATGAAAAGCCATTATAAACGAGGCATTTGTTGCATCCAGTGGGGACATAATTACGGATAATAATGACTTATACTGTCTTTTTACGTGTTGTGTTGCATATCGCGCCGCATAAACATAAAACCATTTGTCTGCATTTGTGATCGGAGAAATGACAAACAACAAG
>NW_015505501.1:690620-705050 GCF_001515645.1 Sinocyclocheilus grahami
TACATCTGAATATTTGGGTTAAACTGTTCTGAAACAGTGTTGTGAATACAACTTAACCATTGATTTCTAGTCGTGTCCTCTTTTGGAAGAGAAATCCCACAAACACTTTCTCAATGCTTTATGATTCTAAACATCCTAAAGCGCGTCATCGGCTGAATGCGGCGGGATCACGTGGCTTGTGACGTCGGCAGGCCTGCGAGCAGCCGTAACCGGTGAGAAGAAGATGGTGCTCCTCAAGGAATAGTAAGTGCAAGTCTTGTTTTTTTCACCTTTCCAGCCAAACATTTAATTCGCTTGCGAATTACACTTAGTAAATGTGTATCTGCTGGTTCTTGAGCACTTTTGGAGGGTGAAATGTGGACTCGCTCCCGGGATGTGCTTGAGACACCGGCTCGCGCATGAGGCCAAGCTTTAACCGCGCTAGCATGTAGCATTAGCATTAGCATTCTAGGCTAAGCGAAACCACTCGCCATTCATTTTCAACGAGAGGTGCGTTAGCACGCGATGCTATTCGCTGTTAGTTATTAGCCGTCAAGATTAAACGGCACCAAATCTGATAGTTCCCTCAGACTGGAGATAACGAAATAGTCATTGATTTATACCAGTTTATGTTCTCAGAAAGTGGCTGACTTCGACGTTAGCGGATTTATTATCACAAACATGCCACTCTGTAGTAAAAACTCGCTTTTTAATGATTTTTTTTTCTTTTGCCGGTTTATGTAAGTGAGGCATTATTAATGACAGCAAAGCCGCTTGACAGTTCAGCAACTTTTGAGTAAAGTCTGTCTGAGTAAAACTTTCCGACGTACTGTATCATACTAATTTAGTTGATCATTTAAATAAATACACAGAGACCTAAAGTCCATGTTTTTAAACCTGTGAATGGTAGCAGTTTGGTCTATATAATTGAAAAGTGTTTAATGATGATTATAAATTACCCTCTGGCTTGGCAACACGTTTGGTTCGCCTTGTTAACCACTTAATCTAATTATATTCACTCGTGTGACTTGGTTATTTTTAGGCATTTTCTGTTTTTAGACATTCTTTGATGCATCCGAGTTGGACTTAAACGCCAGTTTGACAGGTGACTCCCGTTTATGTGGGCCTGCAGTCATTCATTTCCAACCTGTTCTTGTTTCCTTCCAGGTTTTATATTTCTGTTCTCTAGGGATCTAGTTATCACGTTTTAATTAGGTTCTCATCTGTTGCACAGGACATGGCATGCCTGAAAACAGTAGCTGTATAGTCTTTAATCTGAGAGATCGGATCAAGATTATGTCACTTTATGAAATCCAGCACCTTTTCACCTTCTCTGAAGGTTTGGACTCGGAGCATGCACCCTTTAGGTTTGCAAGAGAATGCAAATGTGAGCGATCCTAGTCACGTTGAGCAGCAATGCAACAGGTTTGCATGGGTTTTATTCTGGGAAACTCGCTGCCAAAGTTTCCAGCGTGTCTCTCTCTGCTAGGTTTAAATGGTCAAATGTACTAGAAAAACTCAGTTTGTCGCAAGACCTCTCAATTTCTGAGTCACTCAGTGGAAAGGGTAGCTTTTTAGCCTCTTGAGGTTCACAGGGGAGTGGAGTTTCCGTATTGAGAAAATGTTGAGTAATATAGAAACTGATGTCAGTTTTCCTTTAATGAGACTGCTTATGTGGATGAAATCTGTAGTGTTTTGCCTGTCTGTAAATGGATAATTTCATTATTTTCAGGATTGGCTCATATAGCAGGGATTGACCTGTAATAGATGAACGGTCGAAGGATGTTATTGAGCAAAGAGCAGAGATTAATTTGTCGTCTCATGCGACTTTTACACGTTATTTAATGTTCATGTGTCAAATCAAGCTTCCAGAGAGCTCTCAAGATGAGCAGAGAAATGTTGTTCATATAGCTTACCTTACAGTAGGAATTATCATTACTTGTAGTAATAGAACAATAGATGTTCCAGGATGATTATTATTACGCGTGTTTGGCAGCAGTGTCTTGTGCACATGCTCGTAGAAGAGCTGGTGGCTCACAGGAAACCAGGTTTGCTTTTGAACTGGGTCCTGTGCTGATCTCATTTCCTCTTTCTCACCCCTACTTCCCTGTCTTTTCTACAACTCTTACTTTCAAAATCCCACAAAATGTCATTTACTGTAATTCAATTGTTTTGTGTGTGCATTGTTTCTGAATATTGGGATCAGCATCAATTATTGAAATCGGTTGTTCACTGCAAGTGATAGACAGATATCTAAATTACCCAGACTGATTATTCACTTGATATTTTACACAATTTGAAATCATCAGCATTTTCTGGGGTTTTGTATAATAATATAATATAATATTTCATAAATGGTTATGTTTAAATCTGTGTTTATTTATATATATATATGTATGTATATTTTATAATATTAATAAGTCTATTTGTTTTATTAATAGATTTAAATGTAAAAATTTATATTTTATAAATAAATTTATTAAACTAATACATTATTGTTTATAATATTAATACAATTTAGTGAGAGCAAACAAGAAATTTGTTTCAGTAATATATAGTTTTTTTGGCATTGCACTAAAAAAAAAATCACCCACGAAAATAGTGTTTTATTAATATAGGCTATCAGTGGTGGAATGTGTTACTGCATTTTATGTGTGTGTAAAATGAGTGTTTTCTGTATTTTTTATTATTATTATTTTTAATAATTGTTGTTTTTTCTTTTCTTTCAGTCGTGTGGTTTTGCCATGCTCTGTGGAAGAGGTGAGAAAATTCCTCCCAAAGTCCTAATAAGTTAAAAATGGACTAAGTGCACAGCATTACTTTGACCTTGAAAACCAGCAGAGACCCTCATTTCCTGTGGTTTAATAATGCTGATGGGTTATTAGTTGCATTAGCGGCATCAGTAGAGTCGGACGGCTCCATCTGAAACATTTTTCTAGAGTTCAACATCACAACAATCGCATAAAACCCCAGCGTTTTGAACTCGTCTGGCACGTCGAGTATTTGATCAGAGCAACAAGGACAAGATAAAGCATGCATGTAGAACACGCTCGCCCTCGGGGAACATTTGAGTCTCGTGTTGTTCTGAGAGAACCAAACTTGATGCTTGCTTGATTGACATTGTTTGATATTTTGCATTTAGGATGCCGTTGATTCGTAGCATGCGACATACAGTCAGACTACTTTTGTGAAGTCCTTTTGCTGCCTGACAGCTGTCAAGCAGACTGTTTTTAAGTGATCTGAGTTGCAGATGCCATCATCTGATACAAGGATCCTCTTTCAGAAAAACACACTCTAGGGCTCTGTTCCAAAACTTAGTGAGCTGCCTACAGTGCATGCATGTTATGGCATCATAGTTGCAAGCATCACTTTTGCATTGCAATAATCTAAGTGGGCAAATAAATCCAAGATGGTGGAAGACACTAGAAGCAGTATTATTTTTAGTGTTACCATTGAGATACTGTTATGTATTTATTTATTTTTTTTTAATATATATACATTTTTTAAATTTGTTGATTTAAAAATTTTTTTTTTTTTTTTGCATTTTCATTAAAAATTTTGTTAAAATTCTAGGTTAGTCGTTCATGTAATTTTTATTAGTTTTTCGGTTTTTATTTTAAATGTCTTGCAGTGTTATTCTAGTATCATTAAGATTAGGGATGCACCAAAATGAAAATTCTTGGCCAAAGCCGAACAAAATGAAACACTGGGCCTAAGGCCGAATACCGAACAAGTTTTTCGCCTTTTTTCCAAGCATTTAGAATTTTTTTTCACCATTGCATAAATGAAATACCCAAATTTAGCTTTTTACTGTTTTGTCGTGCTTTTCTAAGAAAAAAAACAATTGCAAAACAACCATTTAAAAATATTTACTTGGCACTGAACATTTTTTAACATTCTAGCAGACATTATTACAGTCATTTTTGAGACCCCCTTCTTGAATCAGGCATGTATTTTTTACTGTACAAGTAAATGCAGCCTTGCTGAGCAGAAGAGAATTCTTTTAAAACATTAGAAAATATTTCAGATCCCATGATACAAATCTACAAATCTATTACTGATTTGAACACTGTGTGAATTAGGCATGGGCCAGTATGAGATTTTGACGGTACAATAACCTTAAGCAAAAATATCACGGTATCACAGTATTGTCGTTACAGCTCTAAAATGTGTTATTTTTAAATGACTGGGTAAAAAAAAAAAAAACTTTTTTCCACTGAACACAATATATTTAGTTTGAGCAACACAGAATATTAGGAACAGTAGAATTTGTTTATTTTTTGTTTGATTTGTTTCCTAAAAAGAAGAAAAATAAAGACTGACATTTTATTTAACCTAAATCTGTAATTACAGTTATTTAATTAGTTATATAATTCATATACATATCATTTCATACACATAATTAGATTTAATAATAACCCAATTTGAAGCAAAAACAATGTTCTGACTAGCTTTGTGAAATTATACTACATGCCTGAATGAAGCAAACAGCAGAAGCTCTGAATGAGACGCAGATTCACTCTCTGACAGCAGGAGGCGCTTCTGGAACACCAGATACTGCGTTTCTTTGGTTACCGCTGTAAACAAAGCAGCGCTGCTGAAACTGCTTTAATATAAACTATACAGGGACGAGATTAAAAGAAAATACCACGTAAACTTTTCTGTAGACAGTCAGTTCCCCTCAGAAACACATTCATATAAACCCCCAAATCAATATTGAGGATTTTCTTCCAATAGTTTGTGCATCATGAACGGTGAGTGATCTGCCTGCTACAGTATTTTTCTCTGTGTCTCTGTATCTTCAGCGTCTCTGGCCTGTGTTAACAGGTGTTTACAGACTTCATATTTTCACATAAATGACATTTTGGAAAACGATTGCATTGCAACGCAGTTTGTGCAAGTCCAGAACAGAGACGAGTTGCTTGCAATAAGACAAAAAACAACCGGTTGCCGATCGCGTAAGTTCCAGGGGCAGCTCCTTAAGTTCGGCCATCCTACACACACGTGACTGACCGCTCGCTCGCACCAACAGGAGGAGGGTCGTGTTACTCTCTACACTGCACTCAACCTGAGGGATTCCTACACTTTCAGTCTTTGAGGAGACATGAAAAACAGCGCATTTTCAAATCGCGGTATACCTTGAAACCGGTAATCAGCCCATGCCTAGTGTGAATGTTATAATAAATGTGTTAATATAACTGTTGTAATTATCATTATTATTGTCTAAATGTTTTTATTTTATTTGACAGAACAACAGTAAAATTACAATACTAACATTTATGAATGTTGATGGAGCTTTTATTTTGGCGGAAACCTTCAGGAAGATCTCGGTGGTGCTTTTTGTTGACAACGACAGATTTATAAATGATTCTCATTACGAATTTGGGAAGATGTTTGTCGCACGTATCACATTGTCACAGCCATGCCTTGTAAAAATTCATAAAAATGTTACTGAGCAACTGACAGTAGCACCGTTTCAGCGCAGCTTGATTTTTGTGTCTTTCTCTCACAGTTTTAAATGCTTACACACTGCCGACATGTTTGCTGCATTAGCCTCTGTTTGATTGCGTCACGTCATTGTTTGGTACAATTTATTTATACATTGTTCAGTCTTTTTCGCTTATTCCAAACACAGAGCTTTTTTTGCCATTTTCGGCCAAACAATTTTGGTTGCCGAACATTCGGTGCATCCTTAATTAAGATACTATTACAGTTTTTATTTTGAATCGGTTTTAAATTTATGTGCTTTCCATTTTAATGTAAATTTTAGTAATTTTGTCATGTCATTTATAGTATATAAAATAATATATATATGTATATATGTGTGTATATATATATATATATATATATATATATATATATAATATTTGTATTTTAGTTTTATTTTAGTACACTAAGTTTAATTAAAAATTAAATACGTTGCCTTTGCAAATAGTTGAAATAATTATTTAAAATATTTATTTCAATATAAATATTTATTTAAATGTGTTGTTTTTTTTTCAGTTAATTTATTTCAGTTATTTCATTTTATTTCAAGAGACATTTTTAATGGTTTTAATTTTAGTGTCAGCTTTAATTTTGGTTAGCTGTAATAACCCTTCTATATAGCTTTTATTTCAGCATTAGTTTTAGTACGTCAAGTTAAACTAACATATTTTATGGTTTTAGTTACCTATAATAACCCTGGTCCAAAGCCTAGCTTAACTATTCATGCATATATCTACATCAGTTCCCTGTTTGCCTTTGTAAAAGTGGTTTTACTATAATGTCCCTCTAAGGCATCAATCAGTCACACAATGCAAAGCTTTGTCTTCATATCTGGAACTGCTGGAAGGGACGTATTTTAATTATACGAGAGCCGTTTAATTCCACAGACGCTGATCTGAGAGCGTTTCCTATATGAAGTCTGTAGGGTTTGTGTATTCATGCATGTGAGATCCACTAGTACTAATTTTAAGAGATAAGATGTAAAAAAAAATAAAACCTTTTAAGATTAAAATCTATTTTCCAAGAGGACTTTTTAGGAGTGCACTAGCATAAAGATGACCTCAAAGACATGGACGAAACCAAAATTATTTTAGTATCAGAGAGATACTATTATAGTTTTTATTCATATTCTAAATTATTTTTTTATATTTCTCATTTTAATTTTAAAGTGAGATACTTTTTTGTGTTTGTTTTTGTCATTTTAGTATTTTGTTCCTCTGTGCTTTTTCTATATAGTTTCTATTTTTATTTCACTTAGTTGTTTTAGTACATCAAATTAAACTAAATAAAAATGTTGCCTTGGCAGCTAGCTTAAAATGTTTTTGTTTTTTTATATTTTATTTTAGTTAATGTACATTTTATTTCAGGTAACCAGGGTTACTATAATTAACCTGGAACTAAAATAAAATAAAAAATCATTACTTGAAATAAAATAAACGTTTATATAAATATTCATATAATTTAATATAATAAATAATATAATACAAATATAACAAATTATTTCAGCTACTTGTCGAGGCAACATTTCTCATTTTAATTTAGTTTGACTTGTACTAAGATAAATGTAATAAAAATGACTTAAAAAGTATAGAAAAAACAGAAGCTACTAAAAATGACAAACACAGAACAAAATTACTAAAAATGTAAAGTCGAAATATATATAAAAACATTCAAAATATTAAAAAGAACTATGAATTAAGTGTTCTCAATGATACTAAAATAACACTGTAAGGAACAACTTTTTTATGGCTTCAGTTTTAGTTAACTATGATAGACCTGGACTAAACTAAAGTTTTTTTTTTTTATTTCATAGGGTTCATAGAAAGGTCAATAGTCACCTTTGATTTGGTATTGAGTTTTAAGTGTGGTTATACCATCTCTTACCATCTGATCTATCAAACCTCACCTTTTTCTCTCTGCCATTGCAGTATCAAGTCGGGCAGCTTTTCTCGGTGGCTGAGGCTAGTAAAAACGAGACGGGTGGAGGAGAGGGCATTGAAGTGCTCAAGAATGAACCCTATGAGAAGGAAGGCGAGAAGGGACAATACACACACAAAATCTACCACTTAAAGAGGTAAAAATGGGTCGTTTTATTCTGTAGTAGTTATACTACGGTTTAGTATTGTCAGATGTGCCACATCTCAAGTGTTTTGCAGCATATTATCAGATGACAAGCCATTCAACTTAACGTGATGCTGTAAATAATTACTCCGGCTTTGCTTCATTACTCTTGTGTTTTACATTCATCCAGTAAAGTGCCAGGCTTTGTGAAGATGATCGCACCAGAGGGAGCATTAGTTTTCCATGAAAAGGCCTGGAATGCTTATCCATACTGCCGCACGAGTGAGTTGGAAACCTTTTCATCCGTTATACCACAATCCGTCACTATTATGTTTTTATTGCATACGACAATATGTAATGAATTACATATTGGCACAGACGTCATGTGTGTACAATGTTTTTTGATCGTTTCACGAAGTTCTCACATGTGCCGTTTGGTAAAGAATGAGGCCGGAAACATGCTCGGCAAGTATGCAAACGCAGACATGATTACTCCACCTAAGCATGCCTAGCTAAACGCTGTTGTTTTTAGCCAACACTACGGGTCTCAGTCATTTAACCAACTTAGTGTATGATACACTAAGAAGGCTGTGCATACTTGAGTTGCATTATGAATTGACCTCTGACATATTTCGTGGCTGTAACGGTTTGCATTCATGAACTCAGAGTATGTTTTGGGCCTCATTTGTTTTGGTCTGTTTTGACAGTGGAAATATGAATGGTTTATTTGTCACCTGATTATTTTTCTTCTTTCATTTTTGCATGCTGCTCCATTCTCCTCAGTTGTGACTGTAAGTACGAACACTAGCTGTCATTATGACTGTACACTAAACTTTAGTGCATGATCATTTACTATGAAGTGCCTGCAGTTTGTAAAAGTTGTTTTTGATCGAGTCACATTATTTGATTCTTAGCGTGTGAATTGACACAGTGACTTTTAAAAACTATTCAGACATGCTTGTAAGTGTGTGAATGTCATTGCATCAGATTAAGTGTCTGTATTTGCATGTCTTTATAGTTTCTTGTGACTTGCTTTGTCAACTTTTGTTTGCAAAGTGCACGTGTGCCATCTTTCTGTTTGCTAAATAATTATTTATACTTCTAAGTGTGGCTTAAAGGAGTAGTCCAACCAAAAAAGAAAATTTGCTGAAGATGTACTCACCCTCAGGCCATTCAAGATGTAGATTAGTTTTTCTTCACTGGAGCACATTTGGAGAAATGTAGCATTGCATCACTTGCTCACCAATGGATCGTCTGCCGTGAATGGGTGCCGTCAGAATGAGAGTCCAAACAGCTGATAAAAACATCACAATAATCCACAAGTAACCACACCACTTCAGTCCATCAATTAATGTCTTCTGAAGCCAAAAGCTGCATCTTTGTTTGAAACAAATCAATCATCAAGAATTTTTTTTTAAACTTCAAACTATTGCTTCTATCCATAATATTGCTTTCTTCAAAGAACAAGTTTTCTCGTCTGAATTAGGAGAGAAATATGCACAGATCAAACACCGTTTATAAGTGAAAACAGTCCCAAACAGCTCTAAACAAATATGTGTGTGGATTTTGATGTGAGAGGACAACAGGAAATGGACTTCATCACTGGAGGAAGTGTTATTATGGATTATGGACTAATTTTTTGGTCAGAAGTGACGTTTCAAATTAAAACTTTTGGTTTCCAAGATGTTAACTGATGGACTGGAGTGGTGTGGATTATTGTGATGTTTTTATCAGCTGTTTGGACTCTCATTCTGACGGCACCCATTCACTGCAGACGATCCATTGTTGAGCAAGTGATGTAATGCCAAATTTCTCCAAATCTGTTCCCATGAACAAACAAACTCCTCTACATCTTGGATGGCCCGAGGGTGAGGACATTTTTAGCAAGTTTTCATTTTTGGCTGAATTATTCCTTCAAGTGTCTGAATATGTTTTGGGACCACTGTATGTGTGTTTACTTTAGTTCAGCACACCAATCATAACGCCAGTTTACCTAGAACTTGGAGTACAGCCTATTTACTTCCTGTTTTCTAGGAACTCGTTCCCTCCAGCATTAAAGCCAGTTTAAAAACATGCGGTTTGGACGGCTCTAAACTTGTTGGACCTCAGATTAGCCTTTAGAAACATATTTGCATTGCATGCGCTGTTAAACCACAGTTTAAAGTGAACTTATGCTGCTGTTTGTGGTAAAACCGCATTTCATGAATGTAAACAACACTGTATCTTCTCCTCAGAACGAATACATGAAAGATGACTTCATGATTAAAATTGAAACATGGCACAAACCTGACACGGGCTCTTTAGAGAATGTGAGTGAGACTTTTTTTGATGTTTTGAATGCATCTGTAATCTCATGCTCAAGCTGATATGTTTTTTGTGTTTGTTTGTGCCCAATTACAGGTACATGATCTGGATCCCACCACATGGAAGACGGTCGAAGTCGTACATATCGATATAGCCGATCGGTCTCACGTTGAACCTGGAGTGAGTTCACTTTACATCAGTCTACAAATGTTCTGATCTCATTTGCACACATTCTTTGTGCCTTGTAGTAGCAATACCCATTTTGAATATAAAGCTTATAGTCCATCCCTGCTGGTCACCCTGTGGTCAGCTGGCATTCAAAAATGGACTGTTGATATCCAACACGTGGCAACTGATTTGCATAACCTCTGCTGCAAATGCATTAAGCTGCATCAAGGTTTTGGTGTGATGTTCCTCATTTGTGAGTCCTTTTTGGATAAAATCATGCATTAAATGAGACCATTGGAACTATTTGAGGCTCATTTAGTGTTCAACCATTGTGCTCGTGTTAATCGCTCATGCATAAATGCTTATCGGCTGATGCAGATAATCTCAAACTGGCAAAATCTGATTTATCCACTTAGTTTAATATTGTGTTTTATGTACTATTCCCTGCACAAAAAGTTTGAGGTCAGTAAGATTTTTAGTTTTGTTTTTGAAAGAAATTAAGTATGCATTAAATTGAAGTGTCAGTAAAGACATTTAAAATGTTACCAAATATATATGAAAATATATTTATTGAGCAGCAAATCAGCATATTCGAATTATTTCCGAAGGATCATGTTACTGAAGACTGGAGTAATGATGCTGAAAATTCAGCTTTGATCACAGGAATAAATTACATTTTACAATACATTCAAATAGAAAACAGTTATTTTAAATAGTAATAATATTTCACAGTTTTACTGTTTTCACTCATTTTTTTAATCAAATAAATGAAGTCTTGGTGAGCAGAAGAAACTCAAAAACATAAAAAAATCTTGCTGACCCCAAACTTTTAAACAGTAGTGCATGTACTTTGTAGCAAGACATCACAGCACTTTTTATCATATTACTATGTCATAAAATTGTCTTAATACAACAAACCCCTTTGTTGCATGCTGTTTGTTTGCATGTAAGTATTTGTGTATCTAAATTAATTTCATTATTGATTAGGTTCATACAAACAAATCACAACGTCACAAATTCCTCCTCCTGTAGCACACAAATTTAGAGTCAATGTTAGCTTAAAAACATGGACATTAAAAATCCACCAGAAATGGCACTTTTAGCCAACTGTTTCCAGTGTGCTGTGATTTGGGACGTGCTAATCCTTATCTTGCATGCTATTTAGGCTGGCTAGTGTGTGACTTGTGATTCAGCCTTTAGCCGGCGTGTTACATAAGACTGGATTAGGGTGACATGACATTAGAGCATGTGGACCATTGCCCTTCTAACCTGCATTACTCGAGGTTCAATAGTTTACCAAGAAGGCTGCTTCTTATCTTTATCTACAGCAGGGAGACCTGAACCTGCTGTAAGCAGCAGAGTTTACTGCACAATCTGGTCTGTTTGAAGCTTTAGACATCGCTGCTAAAATCTCAAGCCTCAAGATCAAACAAACTAGCTGCCGGTGCCGTGTACAAGCAGACACGCACACTGCGTCAAACATCAGCTGCTTTGAATACATCCAAATGCGTTTCCATGTGACCTCATTCTGGCTCTGTGCCGAGTGCATAAATACAGCTGTGTCCGTTTGACTGGAGTCCAGCGTCGTGGTGTGTTGACTAGCAGGAGTGTGTTGGTTATCTGTTCCTCTTCATCTCCTGCTGACCTGCTCACTGTAGAGGGGCGCTGAAGTGACTGCTCCTCCCAGGTCCCAGTGCTTTTATGCTTCATATCTTTAATTAGTTAAGTGGATCAGTCCTGGTTCAGGTTAATCCTTATTCCCATATGTTCACGGTACTCAGCACCAAGGTTTGAGAGATTAAAAGGTAGCGCGCGAGTGTGCGCACTAGTGTGAAAAGACGGAAATGATGGGAATTCCCAAACTGAAGGTGGTGGGAAGGTGTTTTTTAAGATAACGTATTGTTACCTTTTCAGACACCTTTAGCAACTTATTTTTTTCAAAAAGCACCTATTGACAAATCAAGCAACTCTCTGAGTGATCATTATGATTTATAGTATATGAAATTTACATTAAAAACGATCTTACTGACCCCAGACTTCTGAACTATTTTAGTCTCGCCATAAATCTAGCGACTCTCTTAAAGAATCATTTAGCACTTTATTTTATTTTATTTATTCATTTATTTCTCTTTTCTCTCTCTCTCTCTCTCTCTCTCTCTCTCTCTCTCTCACACACACACACACACAAAACTAACTACTAACTACACAAGAAGTCTTGTGATTCTTGAGGGATCACTTCACATGCACACTACTGGTCAAAAGTTTGTATTTTTGTTATATATATTTTTTGAATGAAGTCTTTTACGCTTCCTTTGTATTTATTTGATAAAAAATATAGTAAAAACCGAAATATTATATATATATATTATATACGAATATGTGGAGAAATATTAACCATAAAGAAAACACATTTGACCCAGTTGTTGTTCTCTCAGGATTATAAACAGGAAGAGGACCCAGCAATCTTTCAATCAGTGAAAACAGGCCGGGGACCTTTAGGACCGGACTGGAAGGTGAGTGGCTGTATTATATTAGTTAATTTATCAGAGATTTTTGTTCCCGATTCAGTTCCATATAAAGCCCATGTGTGATTTCTCCCTGAACAGAAAGAGCTCTTGGCTAAGCCGGACGCCCCTCGTATGTGTGCGTACAAACTAGTCACCGTCAAGTTTAAGTGGTGGGGCCTGCAAACCAAAATAGAAAACTTCATCCACAAGGTAAGAAACGACACCCATTCAAGCAAGAGCTTTATATTTTATTCTCCCTCATGTTTTTTAAACACATACAGGTAGTGTTATCACAGTACCAAAATGTCAGTATTCGGTACCAATACCAGTGAAAGTCCACGGTTCTTGGTACCAAAGCCAAACACAAAAACATGCTAGTTAAAAAATTAGACTATACTTTCTTTTAATCCAAACTGTGTACATATTTAATTTTAAAGGGCTTTTAAAACCCTCTAGAGTTATTCAGCCAAGAAAAACAACTAAGTTAGCTAAAAAAAAAAAAAAAAACCCTAATAAAAGTTATAGGAGCGTTAAATAGTTAATAAAGAAACTTCATTCATTATATTAGCATTAGTCGTGCTTATGCTAACGATTAAAGGGATAGTTCACCCAAAAATGAAAATTCTGTCATCATTTACTCACCCTCATGTCGTTCCAAACCTGTATGAGTTGCTTTCTTATGTTGAACATAAAATAAGATATTTTGAAGATTGCTGGTAATCAAACAGTTGGTGGTTGCCATTGACTTCCATAGTAAGAAAAAAAAAATACTATGGAAGTCAATGGCAACCACCAACTGTCTTCAAAATATCTTCTTTTGTGTTCAACATAAGAAAGCAATTCAATCCGACATTCAAATTAAAATATTGAATAATATTCATAACAGAAGCGGTGTTTCCCACAGACTTACACTCTATTTGTGGCGGCATATATATGCAAATTCATTCTCTGCCAGCAGGAGGCGCTTGTAGAGCGGGAGAGATTTCCTCAATTTCCCCGGTAACGGCTGTAATCAAAGCTGCTCAGGCATTACAGGCAAGATGAAGTGAAAATGACATCCATAATTTTATGAAGACAGTCAGTTTCCTTCAGAAATACAGTGATATAAAAACACCCGCACTGGGTTTCGACTTTGACACGTTTATTCAACAAAGTCAAATCCTTTTGGAAAATCTGTTTGTGGCGGTCAGTTTTGATATTTTCAGGGTGTCCGCGGGTCCTTAAAGTCTTAATGTCTTAAATAATGTTTTCCTAATATAAGGCCTTAAAAAGTCTTAAAATATCTTAAATTTGGATTCGATGGGTCTTAAATATTTTTAGTCTCATTACCGCTAAAATATCTTCAGTCTGACGGACCTAATGACTTTACAATCATTGGACAGACCGAAGATGTGTTCTTCCCCGCGGTAAGTGATGACTGCGTCATCAGAGAGAATCGCAGTAAGTTAGCAGAATACAGAATACAAGCTCGCGCTGAAGCTCACTCTGTTTGTCTCGAGACTTCAGAACACATGAGCGTGACTGCACACATAAACTCAGAAGAAACACACTGAGGTAAACATTCACAATGTTTTGTTTATTCATAACATGATATAGTTAAAGAACACCATGACAAGTGAGCTATTTTACTCAATATTCTCACGACGCAAAAAAAGATTCAAAACACCTACAAAGTGCACGTATTACGCGAAGTCTAGTACGCGTGCGCATTTGCAGTGCGCTCTGCCTGATCACTGCATGATTCAGTCTATTAAAATACATTCAGAATGATCACAAATTCAAGACATGGGGGCAGAAAATGTGTATATTTATACTCGTTCACACGGAAGAGTGCCTTTTTTTTCTCCAAAAATTACTATATACAAATGTGATATCGATTTTTTTACAACAGTTCAATAAACTAGAAGTTTTATTAAGAGACTTA
>NW_015505501.1:705696-706403 GCF_001515645.1 Sinocyclocheilus grahami
AAACTCAGAAGAAACACACTGAGGTAAACATTCACAATGTTTTGTTTATTCATAACATGATATAGTTAAAGAACACCATGACAAGTGAGCTATTTTACTCAATATTCTCACGACGCAAAAAAAGATTCAAAACACCTACAAAGTGCACGTATTACGCGAAGTCTAGTACGCGTGCGCATTTGCAGTGCGCTCTGCCTGATCACTGCATGATTCAGTCTATTAAAATACATTCAGAATGATCACAAATTCAAGACATGGGGGCAGAAAATGTGTATATTTATACTCGTTCACACGGAAGAGTGCCTTTTTTTTCTCCAAAAATTACTATATACAAATGTGATATCGATTTTTTTACAACAGTTCAATAAACTAGAAGTTTTATTAAGAGACTTACGTTTTAGACACCATATTGCCTGTTTTTGCACCATTTCGCCAACAAAAATAACTCCAAACACAGTCACAGTGCTGTTATGTGTCTCTGAGCAACATGGTGTTTCGTTCCGAAATGAATCACTCGTTTAAATGATTCGGTTCAGTCGCAATGACTCGCTTATTAACAGTGATTTACTTTAATTTCACATTTAAAGTATCTTTTAATTTTTTTTTATTATTTCAAATATCAGTATTCAATGTTTTATGTTTAATATATCAAAACATTATGCATTTGTAACTGCAGGTTAAATGCATTCATGTTCTGCATTAAACAG